>NC_064425.1:43119343-43164343 GCF_023375975.1 Astyanax mexicanus
CATTGAGGGTGGCCCTTATTTACAATGTAGCTAAGCCAATACACAGGGAAGGGATTAACAAAGAAAAAGAATAAATAAATAAAAAGACCCTTTTAATCTTTTTAATACAAAGAACATTTTAATAAGATATATAAGATATTTTGAAATAAGATATAAAACAAATAAGATAAAAATAAGACTTTACTGGGAATCATAAAATTATAGGTAATAAAAATAAAATGAAGGCAATTACAGATGAATAAATAAAACTAAGTACATAAAGGGGTAAAAAATAATAAGCAATAACTAAAAACAATAAAAGGATACAAAATAAAACAATATGTAAAATATATAGAAACCCACAAATGTATGATTATTTTCCTTGTTAAAATTATATAATTACTATATATTAACATAGTTTAATGTGCAGTTTCAAATATGTTTTGGCCATTTTATTCAAAACAAGCATAAAATATCTAGCAAGTAGTTAATCTCCTTAGCTAGCTAGCTAACTTTCCCATTCCACCTTAAATGGTGCAACAGACCAGCATTTAAGGTGGAACAGAAAAAATAATAATATAAAATAAAAGCTCATTTCAGCTCCCCAGTTAAGGAATTAAGGAATGGGCAATTATGATTAAATACGATTAAAGCCCTAAAGTTAACTAGCTAAGCAGCAGCTAGCTTTAGCATTAGCGCTCATCTTTCTTTACAGAATAATTCTGTAATGTTTTCCTCTGTAGCTTTAATATAGTCTTTAATATCAGATTATTAGAGTGTGATAATCTAAGGACTGGCATCCATCTGCTGCACCATGCACAAACCTGAGTTTTCTCTTATACACACACACACACTCACACTCCTAAC
This sequence comes from Astyanax mexicanus, assembly GCF_023375975.1. Taxonomy (NCBI): domain Eukaryota; kingdom Metazoa; phylum Chordata; class Actinopteri; order Characiformes; family Acestrorhamphidae; genus Astyanax; species Astyanax mexicanus. The sequence continues at coordinate 43,120,190 of NC_064425.1, forward strand.
CTGTCCCTGTATCATCTTCTCTCCCAGAACCCCCCTCGGCCCCTCAGGCCCTGATCTCCAGCGTGAACGAGACCTCCGTCCTGCTGGAGTGGAGTCCACCTCTATCCACCGGCGGCCGGCAGGACCTCACCTATAACGTGGTGTGTAAGCAGTGCGCGTGGGAGGTCACGCGGTGTGTTCCGTGTGCCGACAGCGTGAGATTCTCCCCCCAGAGACTCAGCCTGAGGACCACCAGGGTGTCCGTCCACCAGCTGCAGGCTCACACAAACTACACCTTCCAGATCTGGGCCGTCAACGGGGTCTCCAAACTCAACCCCAACCCGGAACAGGCCGCCTCCATCAGCCTCACCACCAACCAGGCCGGTGAGGGAGTGTGTGTGTGTGTGTGTGTGTGTGTGTGTGTGTGTGTGTGTGTGTGTGTGTGTGTGTGTAAAATTCTTACTTTATGCAGTGCTAAATTTGTGATGGTAAAGTTGAGACTTTGTTTAGTTCTGACTATAAAAAGAAAGTTCTGACTGGTAAGAGAAAAATTAAAAGTAAAGTTTTGATATCAAAGGGAAAGTTCTGAAAAAATGTTTGCTTATAATATTAAACATCTGACTTTATAAAGTGTTGATTTGTAAAAGTAATGCTCTGAAATTATAAAGCTCTGACCAGTAGAAGTAAAGTTCAGACTTTAATATAACATTCTGACTTTTACACATAAAATTCTGGCTAGAGAAAATGCAGTTTAGACAAAAATAAAAAAAAGTTTAGACGTAAAAGTAAAGTTCTGACTTTGTGAAAACACAAAAAAAACTGTATAAATTAATGTGGAAAAATATGGAATATTTTTTTTTATTATTTGTTGTGACTGCTTATTAGTGGTTTTAAAGTATTTACAACAAAATACTCATTTATAGACTAATTTATAAACCATTTATAAACCCTTTAAAAAAAGTCTTATTTTAAAGGGGTTCCTTTATTACTTAAATGTCTTCATTTGTTTCATTTGTAAATGGCATCAGTTGTAAAGTTATGAAGAGGTGGAGTTGGAGTACAGTGAATACAGTGAATAGTAATGTTTATATATGACATATGGCAAGAACTACTCAACTAATTAAAGGAAAGTAAAAAATGACTTAAAGAAATGAAGGTCAGTCAATACGGAAATCAATTTCGAGAACTTTGAAAGTGCAATTTTAAAAAAGACTATCAAAAACTTTATGATGATGATTAAACTGGCACCCATCAGGACCACCCCAAGAAAGGAAAAAAAGCTCTTCCTTTTTCTGTTAATTTACAGGTCATTTATTTTTAACTAGATTACTTTTAATTATTGTAAAATGTATTCTAAAAAATGTATGCAAGGGAATCTTATACCTCAACAATAAGAAGTAAGTTACAGAAGATTGTTATAATAGTTCCAGCATACTTTGACGCTGTAATTGTGATGCAGTGTGTAAAACCAAATGTTCACACTCCATGTAGAAAGCCCTTCCATATATATATATATATAAATGTTGACTAGTAAAAGTAAAATTCTGACTTATAAAATAACATTCACACTTTTACACATAGAATTCTGACTAGTGAAGTGTTTAAACTAAAGTAATACAGTTTAGATGTAAAAATAAAGGTCTGAAAGTTGTGAACTATAAAAGTAACATTCTGACTTCTATATGTAACATTTTGACTAGTAAAAAAATACAGTTTATACTTGTAAAAGTAATGTTCTGACATAGAATTTATATAAGTGAAGTAATACAGTTTAGATGTAAAGACATTTACAAGTAAAGTTCTGACTAGTAAAAGTAAAGTTGTGAAGTTTACAAAATAAATTCTAAATAGTAAAAATTAAAGTGCTGACAGGTAAAAGTAAAGTTCTGATTTAAAAGTAACATTCTTACTCCTATAGGTAAGATTCTGACTAGTGAAAATACAATTTACACTTTATAAAGTTCTGACTTGTAAAAGTAAATGTATACTGTATGTAAAGTTCTGACTTTTATGAGTTAAGTTACAAGTAAAATTAGAAACATAGTTGGCTCTGGAAAATTTAGAAGTAAACTCTATACCTGGTCTAATAAAACAAGCCTGAATCAGCCACAGGCCTAATTCTGTAGATTAGATAAAGATATCACTAATAGTCACAGTATAGAGTATATAATACAGTATATAATCTATAGGGGACTTCCTGTACCGGACAGTATGTGAGAGTGATTACGTTTCTTTCAGAGTTTTTAGTCTTTTTTTTTTTCTTTCTTTTTTAAGGGAATATCAGTTTCAGCCTGTAATCATCACCTGTAGAACTTCTGAAAGACCTCTTCACTCCATAAACACACCCATACACTCACACACACACACACACACATGCGCGACCTGGTTCTCTCACATGCTGTGCCAGATGCCGTTGTGTGCAGATTTATAGCGGTGTGTGTGTGTGTGTCATTGTAAGTGTATTATATTGTGCGTTTTAAAGCGTAAGTCAGGCCAGGCTCTTGATGCTGTGTTGGGTTTCAGGCTGAAATGATGTGTGTGTGTGTGTGTGTGTGTGTGTGCTGGAATTCCGCATCTATCCATGACAACACACACTCGTAAATCACCCTCAGGGCGTACGAGGGTGTAGGGTGTAGAGTTTTGGGGCGTAGGGTGAGGGATCAGCTCCTCCGAGTGTTTAAAGCTTCTGCTTTAACTCCAGAACTTCACCATAATCTGAAGAACCCACTGTAATAATCACACACTGACTCGGGTATGAGTGGTTGGTGTGGCGCAGTGGATAACACCACCGCCTGCTTGTGAACTACAACATCGTGCGGTACCACCCGCCCTATAAACGTATTAATTATGAGCCAGAGCCTGATTTAAACAAGACATTTTTTAATAATTTATAAAGGAAAATCATGAAAATGATCATGATCGAGTTCCCGAACATTTTCGGTACCACTTTAAAATAAGACTACCTTTATAAAGGGTTTATAAATGGTTTACAATTCGTTTATTAATGGTTACTAATTAGGTTGTAAAAGCCTTAAAAATCATTAATAATCAGTTATAACACATACGTAGAAAGGGCAACAATATAGACGGCTGTGGGTTCACTATTTGACAAACAACAGGTCATTGTTGCCCTTTCTATGTATGTGTACATTTACAATTTAATTAGTAACCATTAATAAACTAATTGTAAATCATTTATAAACCCTGTATAAGGGTAGCCTTATTTTAAAGTGGTGCCACTTGTTCATACCACTGTTAGCTCTCAGTTTTATGCAGAAGTGTGAGGGAAAGTGTGTGTGTGTGTGTGTGTGTGTGTGTGTGCTGCGCTGATGAGGTTCAGACAATGAGTGAGGAGAGTGAGGAGGTGGGCGTGCGAGCGGCTGCTGTTTATTCATAAACCCGTTGTGAATATTCATGTCGTCTGTTCTGCATATTCTTTTGTGCATATTTTTTTTCTGCCTTCTCTCTCTCTCTCTCTCTCTCTCTCTCTCTCTCTCTCTTTTTCTCTCTCTTTTTCTCTCTCTCGTTCTCTCTCTCTTCTCTCTCTCTCTCTCTCTCTCTCTCTCTCTCTCTCTTTTTCTCTCTCTTTTTCTCTCTCTCGTTCTCTCTCTCTTCTCTCTCTCTCTCTCTCTCTCTCTCTCTCTCTCTCTTTCTCTCGTTCTCTCTCTCTCTTCTCTCTCTTCTCTCTCTCTCTCTCTCTCTCTCTCTCTTTCTCTCTCTCTTTCTCTCTTTCTCTTTCTCTCGTTCTGTCTCTCTCTCTCTCTCTCTTCTCTCTCTCTCTCTTTCTCTCTCTCTCTCTCTGTCTCTCTCTTCTCTCTCTTTCTCTCTTTCTCTCTCTCTTTCTCTCTTTCTCTGTCTGTTTCTCTGTTTCTCTTTCTCTCGTTCTGTCTCTCTCTCGCTTTTTCTCTCTCTTTCTCTCTTTCTCTCTTTCTCTCTCTGTCTTTTTCTCTCTCTCTGTCTTTCTCTCTCTCTGGAGAGCGTAAAGTAAGTCTGTCAGACACATGTGGAGCATACAGAGCACACACACACACACACACACACACTCACACACACACACACACACACACATACACACACACACTCACACTCACACACACACAGGCTGTATTATATTTACACAGCGATTTTGTATGTTCTCAGCTGTCATACAGGCATGACTGATAGGACTGTGCAGGTTATACAATGTTATCAAGGCCATGTGTGAATGTCTCTGTGTGCGTGTGTGTGTGTGTGTGTTAGTGCTGGATGATGTCATCTACACTGTAATACTAGTAACACTAGTAGTGTAATACTGACACACTGTGACACTATATTTTGTGGTGTCTTTCTATTAATAGATTTCTATAGATTCTATAGATTTTTATAGTGGATATTTAAATTCAAATAAAAAAAAATGAATGTTAGTGAAATATAAAATGAAATTATATTTATATTAGTGGTGTTAATATATGAAAATACTAGAATATGTTTGTATGTTTGAGGGGAGATAAAGCCGTAACGTGGGGCGCTGGAATAAAGAATAAATTATTAATTGTATCGAGGAAACTTTTTTTTTTAACTTTATTGTAAACATCTCAGCTTGGTTCTGAGGATTTTTGAATTAGAACTTAATTAGCTAATGGGTTTTAATTGCTAATGAGCTAATAGCTAGCTAAGCTAGTATAAAAGAGCTTTTTCAGACCTGTAGTTGTGTTATAGTTTCTATGATCCGGATCAGTTAATGAATTTATTTGGTTTATTTGGAGAGTATCTCCCTCTGTTTGGTTTGGTTTCACACAGGCATAAACCTAAACTAAACACACCAATATGTGCACCAATAAACCACGCAAGCACATCGTCTCCTCTGATTGGTCAAAGCTGTCTGGTAAGGAGTAAGAAAGTAAATATAGTGAGAAGATCTGTGATTTTGAAGCTGCTTTAAAACAGAACTCAGAAAAGTTGCTGCTGTCTCTGTGTTGTAGGCTGTAAGAACAAGCATCATTTTCTGTGTTGCTGCAGTAGTAACTCTGTGTTGGCTGTGCTCTCAATACTTTTCACTCTATAGCATTTTTGTTCTTTATCTAGTTTATCTAGAGTGTTTTACATCCATATTCGAAACAAAAGAAGAGTAAAATGCAAATATATTTTATTACCTGACAATAAATGCATTTAAAAATGACATAAAAATAGAATTCTTGTGCAAATCAAACAAAAATGAATTAAATGAGTGTATAATTTTTGTACATAATAGATAAAAGTTTGTTAAATAATTCAGACTTACAGTGTAGCTCAAACTGTGTGTGTTTGTGAGTGTGTGTGTATAAGAGTGTGTGTGTCCTCTCTCTGTAGGACAGATCACTTGAACCATATTCTGTGAAAACCCAAAAACACTCATCTTTACTTTCACATCACACACACATTCACACACACCTCACACACACACACACACACACCACACACACACACACACTCTGAACAAGCTCTGAACTCGATTACAGGCCCATATCTGTCAGAGCGGTCCGAGTGATGGATGTGTGTGTTATAGTAGAGTGTGTTGGGGGTTAGGGGGTTGTTAGGGGGGGTTAGGGGGTTGTTGGGGGGTTGTTAGGGGGTTGTTAGGGGGGTGCTGACCCGAGGGGGTTCGGAGCAGACCCCTAAACCGTGTTTAGTCTGTCGGCCTGGGCAGAGAGAGATGGATCTGCAGGAGAGAAAATACCCGCCGTCATGCTGCTGCTGCTGCTGCTGCCGCTGCTGCTGCCGCTGCTGCTGCCGCTGCTGCTGCCGCTGCTGCTGGAGATGGGTTTAATTGTTTAACACACACACACATACACACACACACGCACACACACACACGCACACACACACACACTCTCTCTCTAAAGCCCCTGGAAACCTGAGTAGTTGGGAGAGAAAATTGGTTTGGGGTATCTGTGTCTCAAAAGCCCACAGTCCTGAATAGAGAGCAACAGTTGCAGCTACAATACAATTACAATATAACAATGAGTAGACATACAGAATAGAGTTATATTTAACATAAATATATGAGTATATATAATTCAGATTAATGAGCAGACCCTGCTAACTAAACACGATGTGCATTATTAATGCTAGCTAATATATATATATATATATATATATATATATATATATATATATATATATATATATATATATATATATATATATATATGCCATAAGTGGATAATATAATTATTGTTACATAGTTTCACAATCACAAAAGAATAAGAAAAGAATGGTATAGAATATATAATAGAATATGATATAGAATACAATAGAATCGTATAGAATAGAATAGTATAGGTGTTATATAGTAAAATATAGGCATGGTATAGAATAATATATAATACAATACAATACTTATAATAAAAGTATGGTGTAATTTAGTATGGGTGTGGTTTAGTAGAGACTAGTTTAAAATGGGCATATATATTATATAAGTTAAATATGTGTTAAAGTAAAGTATGGTATAGTATAGTACAGTATAGTACAGTATAGGATAGGATAGAATAGTATGTGCTGAGGAAAGTATGATCTAAACTATAATAAACTATACTCTATAATAGTATACTATCGGTATGGCATAGTTTAGATGTAGTAAAAGGACAGTATAGCTTATCATGTGTATAGTAGATTATATAGCATATTGTGTAGTACAGTATATAGGTATAGTATAGAATAATTTAGTATAGGTAGTATAGTATCGAATAGTTTAGGTAGTATATTATTGATAGTATAATATATGTATGGTATAGTTAAGTAGAAATACAGTATAGTTTATTATGAGTATAGTAGAATATATAGTATAGTATAGTATAATATAGTATAATATAATATAGTATAGTATGTGCTGAGGAAACGTATAGTATTGGTATGGTAAAGTATTAATAGTATAAAATAAGTACAGTATAGCTAAGTATGTTTACAGTACAGTATATAGCATGGAATAGTATAGTTTTTTATAGATAGTATATTATTAATAGTATAGTATAGTAAAGTATAGGTATGGTATAATTTAGTATATTTATAGTACAGTATATAGCATGGTATATAATAGTTTGGTATAGGTAGTATATTATGTATAGTATAGTATAGTATAGTATAGTAAAGTATAGGTATGGTCTAATTTAGTATGCTTATAGTAGAGTATATAACATGGTATAGAATAGTTTTGTATAGGTAGTATATTATGTATAGTATAGTATAGTATAGTATAGTATAGTAAAGTATAGGTATGGTATAATTTAGTATATTTATAGTACAGTATATAGCATGGTATGGAATAGTTTGGTATAGGTAGCATATTATTGATAGTATACTATTGGTATAGTATAATATCGGTATGGTATAATTTCGTATGTTAGTAGTACAGTATATAGCATGGCATAGTATAGAATGGTTTAGTATAGGTATGATATAATTTAGGTATGGTACGGGTATAGTAGTATATAATTTATTACTGTAGTAAAGTATAGAATAAGTATGATATAGTTTAGTATATATATAGTATAGTATAGTGTAGTATAATATAGAATATTTAAGTAAGGTGTAGTATAGGTTAGAATAGACAGAATATTATGGTTTATTATAGTATAGGACTTTAAAAATCATTTTAAGAAACATTATAAATCCTCCAGCAGTTTAAAGGCTCATGTCTGAATGATGTGAAGTTTGTTTTTCTTTATAAATTATAGAAGAAACAGAAATCTTTAGTATCACACAAACACACACACACACACGAACACACACACACACGGCCCAGACAGCTCGTGTTTGTGTGACTTGTGTTTTGATTCGAGTCGGAAACTGTTTTCTTCCTCAGACTCTTTAACTCTGTTTGACTTTCTCAGCCTGAACAAAACAGGGTTTAACACACACTCTCACACACACATGCATACACACTCTCTCTCACACACACTTATACACACACACACACAGTCTGGCTTTCAATCCAGAGGAAAGCCGGGAGGGAGATGTTGAGCAGTTTTTTTCAGTGTGTGTTTTGGTGGGACTGCAGGTCTACAGGGTATAAATACAGAAGGTGATCTGAGGTCACACATACTTTACACAAGTTACATCTTCATGGCCTGTTTTTGTTTTTAAAGTATGATTTTATTTTTATTTTCTGTTTTATTTTTACTTTTTGTAAAAAAAAAGTAGGATGAATCATATGAATGAATCATATTTATCATATATTTAAAGGCAAGTCCTGGCATGTTATATTCAGCAGTGCTATCATACATGTACCAATTGTAGTGCAATTTTAGTCAGACATTTACCTCAGCAGTGCTGTTTCAGTCATACATTTACCTCAGCAGAGTCTTTGTAGTCATAAATGTGCCTAGGTAGTGCAATTTTATTTTTAGTTATAAATTTACCTTAGTAATGGTATTCTAATCATAAATTTACCTCAGTAATACTATTCTAATTACACCTTTAGCCATAAATGTACCTAGGTAGTGCAATTTTAATTTTAGTTATAAATGTACTTTAGTAATGGTATTCTAATCATAAATGTACCTTAGTAGTGCAATTCTAATGATGAATTTACCTTAGCAGTGCTATTCTAATCACACCTTTACCTGAGTAGTGGCATTCTAATGATACATTTACCTCAGCAGTGCTATTCTAATCATAAGTTTACCTTAGTATTGCTATTCTAATGACAAATTCACCTCAGCAGTGCTATTCTAATCACACGTTTACCTTAGTAGTGGCATTCTAATGATAAATTTACCTCAGCAGTGCTATTCTAATCACACATTTACCTTAGTATTGCTATTCTAATGATAAATTTACCTCAGCAGTGCTATTCTAATCATACATTTACCTTAGTATTGCTATTCTAATGATAAATTCACCTCAGCAGTGCTATTTTAATCACACATTTATCTCAGCAGTGCTATACATATGGATGTACATCATCACAATTTATAAATGTAATTCTACCTTTGTTCAAAGTTTGTGTATCAAAAATGACGGTAACACTTTATAATAACTTTCATTAATATGATTTATTTATTCACATTTTAAGGTTTGCTAGTGATTTATTAATGTTTAATTTATTATGATTTTCTAACATTTTTAATATGAATATCCGTGCTGATAAATAAATGTCATGTGTGAGCATTTGTTAATGTTCACATTCTGATTAGCTACTGCTTTGTTCACATTTACTGATCATTAGTTTAAAATATATTTAATGGAAGTTATTATAAAGTGTTACCATAATAACTGTTCTTGTTTTTTTATTTAATCTATTCTTTTCTTCTCTCTCTCTCTCTGTATCTCTCTCTTTTTAAAGCTCCCTCTACAGTGATGTCGGTGGAGAGTAAGGATGTAACTCGGGACACTCTGGCTCTGTTCTGGCAGGAGCCGGAGAAACCGAACGGAGTGATCCTGGAGTACGAGGTTAAATACTACGAGAAGGTGAGAGGAATCCAGGCTTTGGGTCCTGAGGACGCCCCCAGGGGATAAACAGGAAGTTCCCGTGTTTACAGGACTGAAATAGCCTCTAGACTTCCTTCCTTCCTCTTCCTCCTCTCTGCTCTTCAGTTCAGCTCAGTTCAGGAATAATGATGGATTGCGAAATTTACTCTTTTCTTTATTGAACTCTCTCTGTTTGTGTGTTTGTGTGTTTCAGGAGCAGAACGAGCGCAGTTACCGTATCGTGAAGACCACGTCTCGCAGTGTGAACATTAAGGACCTGACCCCTCTGACCTCGTACGTGTTTCACGTGCGCGCTCGCACGGCGGCGGGGTACGGAGACTTCAGCGCTCCACTGGAGGTCATGACCAACTCAGGTGAGAACGATGCTCACGTTTAATCACCTGCATATATTACAACCACCTTCTCTCCATATAATAAACACAATTAACCCCTTAACGCCTGTTGTTGCAAATATGCGACTAACCGTTTGATTCAATCAACCTGCCAAGATAGCGCCTGCATTCCCCCAATGCCTGTTAGTGCATATTCACCACGGACCTAGGAACCTTTGACAATTTACAATTCAAATGAATCTAGAATTCAAATTAATGAAATGTTTCCTGTAATATTTGTGTATATTGTGTTGGTGACAGTAATTGGTGTTATTTATTATTGAATGCCTGCTGTTGGGTGCATAAATAAAACATTGATTTTTCACTGTTATATTACTCTGTTATTGTTATCTTAGTATGGACCATTATGTCTGCTGTAGCAAATTTGCAACATACCAAATTTACCCCAAATAGACCATATTGCCTGTTGTTGCAAATTTGCAACATACCAAAATTTCTATATATTTTTGTGCAAAAGTGAAATTAATAATCTCAACAATATTTACTATCTACTTAAAGGTAAAACACACATGAAACATTTTTTCATATACAGCTACATTAATTCAGGCGTTAAGGGGTTAAATTGATTAGTGTAGGAATATAAAATGAAAGTATGAGGTAGTATAGTATGCTATGGCAGTGTATATTATAAATTACAATAGTGTAATATTAATATAATTATACTGTAGAGTAATAGGACAGGTTAGAATCTCTTTTTCTCTGTATTCCATTTACTTCAGTTTAAATAAATGTGTTGTCCCTGTCACATATTACTGTTTTATTTGCAGTTTTGACCATAATTTCCTGATGAATGGACCTGATAAATATAAATCAATATAAATTCAAAAATGACATTTTTATATTGACTTAAAATTATTTCTCCTGTAAAATTTGGAGATAAAATTTAGTGCCGATATTTAGTGTTAAAAATATGTATATATCATTACTGTCATGTATGTTATTGCCTTTGTTTCTTATAACAAGGTTTTCTTTAAAGTATGTTAAAAATTCACAAAAGTTTTTTTATAGATGTGAGTTTTTTGCATGATATAATCATTGTAACTAGATTTAAAACTAATAGCAGTTATTTTGTTGTCTAAATTTCATATATAAATAAATTGACCAATAGAAATGCTTTAAAAAGTCTAATTCTCCCAAATAAAGTACTCCAAAATGATAATTTTGTAATGCTTCATAAATTATCCTCTAAAAACGTGTTTTTTTTTGTTCACTGTAGTTTCCTTATGATTATGATTCATATTATTAACATAGAGATGGACAGATATTGTCAATTACTGATTCTGTAGTATATTAAGTATACTTTAAAAAAGAGACATAAAGTGTAAAATGTTGTGAAATAATGATACTACATCATTATTATAATACATTTCTTATAGTAATATTATAATATGTAACATTATGTATATATGTTTCTTTCAGTGCCATCTCCAGTGGTGGGGGAGGGGATGAGTCCCACCGTCCTGCTGCTGTCTGGAGGCGGCACCATCATCTTCCTCCTCATTGTCGCCTGCACCTTCATCATCAGCAAGAGGTAAGCAGAACGAATTTTTTTTTACAGTCCGGTTAGTTTTGGTTTCACACTACACACACTATCTGAGATAAACTGCTGTTCAGGAGCAGTTTAACCTGATTTATTAGCCAGATAATTACAATATCATATCATATAAACAAACGCTGTCTCTGCTGCTGCTCCAGCTAAACTGTTTTCACACCAAGCTTCGTATGTGCAGCGTTCACTGCTCACTGCTGCTGTGAACTCTACGACATAACTACGACATATACAGCTCTGGAAAAAAAACATAAGAGAGCACTTAAAAATGATGAGATTCTTTGATTTTATCAAGTTGAAAACCTCTGGAATATAATCAAGAGGAAGATGGATGATCACAAACCATCAAACCACCAAACTGAACTGCTTGAATTAATTTTTGCACCAGGAGTAAAGCAGCATAAAGTTATCCAAAAGCAGTGTGTAAGACTGGTGGAGGAAGAGAACATGATGCCAAGATGCATGAAAAAAAAACTGTGATTAAAAACCACCAGGGTTATTCCACCAAATATTGATTTCTGAACGCTTAAAACTTTATGAATATGAACTTGTTGATTTATTTGCATTATTTGAGGTCTGAAAGCTCTGCATCTTTTGTTATTTCAGTCATTTCTCATTTTCTGCAAATAAATGCTCTAAATGACAGTATTTTTATTTTGTGGAATTTGGGAGAAATGTTGTCTGTAGTTTATAGAATAAAACAACAATGTTCATTTTAGTCAAACATAAACCTATAAATAGCAAAATCAGAGAAACTGATTCAGAAACTGATTTAATCTCTGTACATCGGTTTAAAACACTGTATTTAAAAGCACGAAATAATGCTATAATTCTGTGTTTATGTACAGGAGGGCCAAATACAGCAAAGCCAAACAAGATGAAGAGAAACACCAGCCAGGTATGAAAAAGTCTAGTCTAAATAAGCTGCCTGCTGCCTTTATTTATATGTGGACAAAATGATTTTTTAATGAGCACCTGTTTATTCATGGTTTCTTCTGAAATCATGGATATTAAACAGTTTATCCTGCTTTTGTTAAAGTTATAATAAAGTATACCTCTCTATTAATTATTAAACCAATAGACTAGTCAATAGGTTCATGTTTATCTGCTCCTCCAAAAATGAGCTCATTCATTAATTTAATGTATTTATTATTCAGTATTACAGTAAAACAAGTACAACATGTTCCCTAAATCTTATTTAGAACAGAAAATTAATCATGTAATTGTGAATATAATGCACAATCTTTTACATACTGAATATTTGTGCTTTGAATTCAGGAGTGAGGGTCTATGTGGACCCGTTCACCTACGAGGACCCGAACCAGGCCATCAGGGAGTTCGCTAAAGAGATCGATGCATCTTGTATTAAGATTGAGAAAGTTATTGGCGTCGGTAAGTGTTAACGATAATAAAGTTATTACGCTTTAAAAAATATACTTAAATATAATGTGCACATTTTGCATTAATGCAACCATTTGACCCACTTACTTTATGAATCATCAATGTATTTTTAAGATGATAATAACAAAATCATAATGAAACAGTTTATATCAGTACTCTACAGTCATAAATACACTGGCATGCCATATATCATGGGAAACGAAGCGAGTATTTTGTGTTGCCATGACTTTTGCCAAGTCCCGTGGAGGCTAAAGGATGCTGCGAGGTCTGTGGGATATGTGTGTAAAATCTTCTGCATTAAATGTGGATGTGGTTGATTTCTGCCAGAGTCGTTTGTCTGTTCACATGGTCAATTAGAGCCAGACACCACCGGTCACCATCACAACCACTCAAATACTGCACTTCACAGTGGGTAGAAAATTAAGCCTTCTGTATCATAATCCCAGTACACATGTGACACTGTGGATTAAGGAACTTCATAAATGGTACAACTTTAAATAAGACTACCCTTATAAAGGGTTTATAAATTATTTGTAAATTAGATTATTAAGAATTATTGATTAGGTTCTAAATGCCTTAAAACCATTTATAACACATCAATTGAAATAGCAAACAGTGCTCTGTTGTCTGTTGTTTTGAGTAATTTAATTTATAGTAAAGTTATAATTAAACATACTTACAAATATATTAATATGACGAGTTTAATGCTAATTGATGGAAAACACAAAGTAAGATCAGTATCTAGAAAGAGCTGAGGTTTGACAGTAGAAATGACTGGAATCACTACTTTTCATTACTTACATTTTTTAAACTCACTGTTGTCATTTCTACCCATGTTGTTATTTATTTATGAACTGCGTATTAATGAGTTTCAGAATATTTGCAGCCTAATTAATAACCATTAATAATCTCCTTTATAAACCATTCATAACCCCTTTAAAAAGGTAGTCTTATTTTAAAGTGGTACCACCTTGCCATGAGCACACTGACCACCTCACTCACAAGACACCACCTGACAACATATACAGTGTGTGGACATTCCCAGGCTGTCCACTGAGGTAACACTTCGTGATCAGTTTGTATACTGCTGTCCCATGACTGTTGGCATGTCAGTGTATGCACGTTTAAACACTCTCTAAATGCTGAATGGTGATTGGTTGATCTGCGTGTGCAGGTGAGTTTGGGGAGGTCTGCAGTGGGCGTCTGAAGTTTCCGGGGAAGCGTGAGATCTGCGCGGCCATTAAAACTCTGAAGGTGGGATTCACGGAGCAGCAGAAGCGGGACTTCCTGAGTGAAGCCAGTGTCATGGGTCAGTTTGACCACCCCAACATCATCCACCTGGAGGGCGTGGTCACCAAGTGTAAGTCAAGAAGTCTTAAGAAATCTTAATTATTATGTATTTTTAATTCAAAAATATCTAAAAAATTAAGAAAATTTAGGTCTTTAACCCATTTAACCACAGATTAAATTTACAAATTGAAGCTACAGCTACAGATTATACTCTGTATTTATAGTCTAGTTACTGAATAGTTTATCATGTTGCATAGTGATGCAGCAAAATGAACATTTTTGCCTGAAACCAAAATCGTACAAAATCAAATCCTTTAATTTTCCCATAAATCGTCAGTGTTCCTTATAATCTGGTGCTCCATATGTATAAATTCTACCAGTCAGGTATTAAGAAGCAGTAAAGACACTTCACTGAAGTACAGAGTTATAAAGGTGAGTTTTCAGTGAAGTTTCTCCAGCACTAAGGCTGGGAGCAGCAGCATTAGCATTAGTTGCTAACTACGCTAAACGCTAGCTCTTTTACCTCCCAGAGACGAGTATTATTGGCCTCTAGCCTGCTGCTAACCCTGGCTAGCACTGCTGGAGCAGCATTAGCATTAGCGTGTGTGTGTGTGTGTGTGTGTGTGTGTGGGGGGGGGCTGCATTGCAAAAGCATCAAAAATACAAAGACTTTAACCTTACTTTCCCTTTTGCTGAAAGCGTACACACACACACACACTCACACACTCACACTCACACAGTGTGTGAGTTCCAGATGTAGTAGGTGTAAAAGCTCAGTAGGTCTGGAACACTCTGAGAGCCATTAATCACACTCTCACATCTAAATGTGTTCACTGGGTGCAGCCGTCATCCTATATCTGCAGCTCTATAGCCTTCAGCCCTACCACGAGTGTGTGTGTGAGTGTGTGTGAGTGTGGGTGTGTTTGTGTGTGTGTGTGTGTGTGTGTGTGTGTCTGTGGGTTACTTTTGTGCTTTGGACGTTTGGTTGCCACCCGATATGTATGTCTCTATAGCCTTTAGCACCAACAGTCCAATATATATATATATATATATGCTCTTATCTGAGCTGCTAATTTGCAGTTTCTGAGGCTGGTAACTCTGATGAACTTATCCTGAACAACAGAGGAAACTCTTGCTCTTCCATATGAGAGGCAGTTTCATCATAAAGTTAAAACTACACTTGTGGACGCTATCAAAGTTCCTGAAATTGTTTAGATTGACTGACCTTCATTTCTTAAAGTCAATTTTTTCTTTATTTAGTTGAGTAGTTTTTGCTTCTCATAATCTGGATTCGAACATTACTCAAATATTCACTATTCACTGTATACCTGTAAGTCTACCTCTTCACTACTTTACTTTAACTGATGCTCTCAAACACTTTTTTTATTAAGAGACAAGACATTCAAGTTTAATTAACTCTTGATGAGTTCAGCACAGCTGTTAACTGAAAGCCTGAATTCCAGGTGACTCTACCTCTGAATAAAGCTGACTGCATGTCTGTGAACTTGGTTTTATACACCTGCTGTGATCATGGAAGTGATTGGAACACCTGAATTCAATTATTTGATTGGTTAAGCAAATACTTTTGACAGTAAAGTGTATATCTGACAAGATCCAAAGACAGAATTTATCCAACATATTTCCTTAATAATTCAGTTTCATTTAGTGAAATGTAGAGAAAACGCGTCAGTTTAACGATCAGTCTCTCTCAGATTTGTTCGATCAGCCGTTTTTGAGGTTGATTTAATGGATTATTTGGGTGATTTAATCTTTTTAAAAGTTGCCTCAGTGACCCGCTGCAGGTTACCACCAGCTGGCCACATCAACGCCTTCCATTATTTATGACCCTTTGATGGTGATTGGAATACTGTGCACTTCCAAACAGGCCGAACACACACACACACACACACACACACACTTACACACACTTTCTCTCTCTATAAAAATGATCAGTGCTTCAGTTCTCATTTCTCAAACGTCCCTCAGAGCCGCAGGAACCCCCTCGTAAGACTCCTGCTCTTTGTTGAGGCGAGGGGGGTGGATATGAATGCTTCATTTGCATAATGTAAATGCCCGTGAATTAAATCTGAGTATGTAAATGAGGCCACAGCGAGAGTCCGTCCCACACTTTTTTCTGCTTTCTTTCAAACCCCGAGCTTTCCGCTGCGCTCGCTCTCTCTCTCTTTACACTCGCGCGCTTTCCTTCTACTCCAGCAGCAGCTGCAGTAAAACACTGTTCCTTTACCAAACTCTTATTTAAAGTTATTTTACAGCTTTTCTATTGGTTTATTCATATTAATAATATTACACACACTTACAGGCGCTCGCTGAAATGTATAATACAGGTTGTTAAAGTCCAATTTAGATTAGATAGATTTTTAGTTTGTTACATCATTTAAACACACAAATTGTCATTTACAACGTATTAAAATAAACTTTGTGAATTAAACTTGTTTTATGTTGACTTTCACTAAAATTTAAGAAGGTTTTATGTCTCTGCTGTAAAGTTGCTGTGTTTGAGATACAAGTTTTTTATAGGACTCACTGACTCATTTATTTATAGAGATGATAGATGAATAGATGGATGGATGGATGGATGGATGGATATTTGGATGGATGGATGGATGTTTGGATGTTTGGATGGATGGTTGGATGGATGGATGGATGAATGGATAGATGGTTGGAGGGATGGATAGATGGTTGGATGGATGGATGGAT
Source organism: Astyanax mexicanus (assembly GCF_023375975.1). Classification (NCBI taxonomy): domain Eukaryota; kingdom Metazoa; phylum Chordata; class Actinopteri; order Characiformes; family Acestrorhamphidae; genus Astyanax; species Astyanax mexicanus. The sequence goes on from NC_064425.1 coordinate 43,136,966, forward strand.
GGATGGATGGATGGATGGTTGGTTGGATGGATGGATGGATGGATGGATGAATGGATAGATGGTTGGAGGGATGGATAGATGGTTGGATGGATGGATGGATGAATGGATAGATGGTTGGAGGGATGGATGGATGGATGGATAGATGGATGGATGGATGGATGGATATATGGATGGATGAATGGATAGATGGTTGGAGGGATGGATAGATGGTTGGATGGGTGGATGGTTGGTTGGATGGATGGTTGGTTGGTTGGATGGAGGAAGGCTGGATGGGTCATGTTTTTTTGTACAGTATACATTTTTACATACAGGTGTATAACCTTGTATCTCCGTTTTTGTTGTTTTTCCCTTTTTAACATAAGAAAAATCTGACAGTTGCTCCATAGTGTATTAGAATTTAATAATGAATACATATGCTTACATTGACTTATTCTTTTTTCTTTCTTTACATATATATATATATATAGATATAGAGATACACACAGAGACATAAATAGATAGATAGCTGTCAAACAATATATGTATATATACCGAAGACACACTGTTAACATTTTTTAAACAAATGGTGGCAGAAAAGGTGCCAAAAAATCTGTGAAAAAGATATTTTTTACAGTAATTTCTTGCAATAATTATTTTTTAACACTGTAGATAAACATACACAGTAATTGTATATATAGAATATATATCTGTATATTAAATGTATATAAAATGTATTCAGTTTTTTTCACAGTACAAATTACAAACAAAGGTATTAGGACACCTTAAAAAGTTTGGACACAGAACGTAAGTAGCATTATAGCGCTGAAACTGGCACTCATCAGGACCGCCCCAGAAAAGGAAGAGCGAAAGCATCCTCTGTTGTACCGGATAAGATTATTAAGAGTATTTTAGTTTGTTTAACATTTTTAAGTTACTACATGATTCCTTATGTGTTCCTTCACTTCACTATTCATTTACCATGTAGGAAAAACCTGAAGTTCACTGCCAAATTCACACACACTCACACACACACACACACACACACACACACACATAACCGCACAGAACAAATAATTCATTAGCATCTTAATGCGGCGGCTGAAAAGGGGTGTGGCTGGGAAAAGCAGGCGGGGAGGAGGAGGCGGGGTCAAAGGTCCGCTGCTCCTCTGGCCCTCATGAGGAGCTGTCAGTCAAATCTGACTGGGGGTCACTTCAGGGGCCACAGACAACAAAGATGGCCGACAATGCGTCTGGCTGCGCTTCCTTAACTACACTTCCTCCTTACGAACGCACCATTAAGCAGCTGTCAGTCAGCACGGCCACGTGCACCAGAGAGAGAGAGAGAGAGAGAGAGAGTGTGTGTGTGTGTGTGTGTGTGTGTGTGTGTGTGTGTGTGTGTGTGTGTGTGTGTGTGTGTGTGTGAGTGTGTGTGTGTGTGTGTGTGTGTGTGTGTGCGCGTGTGTATGGTATAAAGTCTCTGAGAACAACAAGAAGAAAATATATTTTATTGTGAGTATGAGATGTGTGCTCTATATATTATAGAACTATTTTAAGCGCCCTAATTTTTTTCATTTGTGGCTGTTTTCTTTTTTTATTCTAATTTATACACTTTTTAAAACATTTTAAACCATTTTCTTTTATTGATACTTATTATTTATTATTTCTTATATTTCTTCTTCTATTTTTTTTTTTTTACATTCTCGTCCTGTTTGTTTATTTACTTTTCCCCTTCATGTGGCCCTGTGTGCTCCTTCCATATTTCCTCCTTAGTGTTTTCACCTGTTTATTTGTAGCCCCGCCCCCTCGTTACCTGTCCCCAAGTGTTTCCTGTTTCCTGTCTACTTCTGTGTGTATATATTTATTTATTTATATATCGTTGTATATAGTTATTAAGTACTTGCATTTGCGTCTGCTCTCCTCGCTTCCTTGCTTGGCACACCCTGATATTATTTCTTTATTCTCATATTTATATATTATTTATATAATTAGTGCAGTTTATTCACATTTCTTTTGTTTCTCGTTTGTTTTACAGGTAAACCCATCATGATCATCACTGAGTACATGGAGAACGGATCTCTGGATGCTTTTCTCAGAGTGGGTTTAATTCTACTGTAAATAGAATTGATTTATCTCTATACTCTAAATTAGGAAGGTGCTTTCAGTGGTTTATATAAAATGTTTGGATTGATTTACTTTTACTCTGAATGTATTTAACCTAACTGCTCCCACATTTATGGTGAAACGGAAAACTGTCTGAACACGAAAGCGATATAAACATCCATTTTTCTACATTGCAAAAATGAAAAAAAAAGATTTTATTTTTCAATTCTGTTAGTGAAAGGCTATTATTTGTTTATAAATATTTTAATAATCGATTTTAATCGATTTAAACAATTAGGTGTTGCAGACATATATTAATTATTTTTAAACAAAACGTGGTCAGGGTTGATTTATTTTAAAGTTTGTTAATCATTAATATAATAAAAAATACCTCGTATATGGCAAGCTCTTATTATTAAGGAAACATATTGAGAGGAATTTTTTTAATTTATTTTAATTTGTGAAACATTTGTATGTGTAAGAATGAGAGCTTTCATAATTATATTTATTATTATGACACATTTTTGTAAATTCTTGACCAATACGAGCAGAAGTCAGAACAGCAAACTTAAACCTGTTGCTTGAGAATATAAAATAAAAGTCAGTGTAATTAATTATCTAAAAAAATGTAAATAAGTAAAGTAGTTAATAATGTAATTACATTGTAATACATTATTTACTATAAATATCTGCATGCTTGTGCTGAGTTATAGTTCTGGTTGTATTTATTCTCTGATTGATTTGTGGCTGTTTGGTGTTGCAGAAGAACGACGGGCGCTTCACGGTTATTCAGCTGGTTGGTATTCTGCGCGGCATCGCTTCCGGCATGAAGTACCTGTCAGACATGAGTTACGTCCACCGAGACCTGGCAGCACGGAACATCCTGGTGAACAGTAACCTGGTGTGTAAAGTGTCTGATTTTGGCATGTCCAGAGTGCTGCAGGACGAGCCGGAGGGGGCGTACACCACCAGGGTAAGAGTAAGAGACAGAGAGACAAATATCAAATATATTCTTCTGTATTTTACATTTAAAAAGTTTAAAATGTGAAACTCGTATATTATATAGACGTATTAAACACAGAGTGATCTATTTTAAGCCTTTATTTCTTTTATTGTTGATGATTATGAAGCTTACAGCCAATGAAAACCCAAAAATCAGTGTCTCAGAAAATTAGAATATTATATAAGACTAATTGGTACTTTTGGCAGTGTGGGCAGTGTGCCAAGTCCTGCTGGAAAATGAAATCCACATCATAGTTTCTACAATCAGCGATGCTTAAGAAAGCCATGTCTTCTGCTGGTGTTGATCCACTATATCAAGTCTAAAGTCAGTGCAAAAACATCGTACCTCTGCTGAAAACAACTTTTAATGGAGATGCAGATTTCATTTTCCAGCAGGACTTGGCACACTGCCCACACTGCAGTGTACAAAAGTACCAATTGGTCTTATGTAATATTCAAATTTTCTGAGACGCAGATTTTTGGGTTTTCATTGGCTGTAAGCTTCATAATCATCAACAATAAAAGTAAAATAAACTCTTAAAATAGATCACTCTGTGTGTTTAATACACCTATATAATACAGGAGTTTCACATTTTGAACTGAATTACTGAAATAAAGTAACAATGGTTTTCAATGATTTTTACATTTTTTGAGATGCACCTGTATATTGTACTGAAATTACCCTAATTATACTGAATTTAAGATGAGAATCTGAGAGTGTGCTCAGCCCTGTATATTTAGATGTGCTGTAGGTGGTAACACACTGCTGTCAATCACAGGGGGGAAAGATTCCCATTCGCTGGACAGCCCCAGAAGCCATCGCCTACAGGAAGTTCACCTCCGCCAGCGACGTGTGGAGTTACGGCATCGTCATGTGGGAGGTGATGTCTTACGGCGAGCGGCCGTACTGGGATATGAGTAACCAGGATGTAAGTGCAACAGCCTGAAATTCACTTTAGTAGATATAAATCAGTTTATTTGTATTATTATTATTATTATTATTATTATTATTATTATTATTATTATTATATATCATAAAACAGGGAGGTTTCTTTACCTTTTTCCACTGTGTGACCCCCCTCTTTACAACACAAATGCATCACTGCTTTTTTTTCCAAATATGAGAATTATATTTATATAATTTGACACTTGCATACACAGCTCTGGAAAAAAAATAGGAGACACCTTCAGTTTCTGAATCAGTTTCTTTGTTTTTGATATTTATAGGTTTGTGTTTGAGTAAAATGAACATTGTTGTTTTATTCTATAAACTACAGACAACATTTCTCCCAAATTCCAAATAAAAATATTGTCATTTAGAGCATTTATTTACAGAAAATGAGAAATGGCTGAAATAACAAAAAAGATGCAGAGCTTTCAGACCTCAAATAATACAAAGAAAACAAGTTCATATTCATAAAGATTTAAGAGTTCAGAAATCAATATTTGGTGGAATAATCCTGGTTTTTAATCACAGTTTTTTTTCATGCATCTTGGCATCATGTTCTCCTCCACCAGTCTTACACACTGCTTTTGGATAACTTTATGCTGCTTTACTCCTGGTGCAAAAATTCAAGCAGTTCAGTTTGGTGGTTTGATGGTTTGTGATCATCCATCTTCCTCTTGATTATATTCCAGAGGTTTTCAATTTGCTAAAATCAAAGAAACTCATAAATTTTAAGTGCTCTCTTTTTTTCCAGAGCTGTTATTTCTGTTCTACATTGAGTCTTAAATCTTCCTGTGAGGCACTTTGAATTGCCTTTTTGTATAAAAAAAGATGCTATACAAATAAACTTGTCTTGCCAATTGTCTTATTTTTTAAAGACCAGTTCATTAACTGAACTAAATATCTTAATCTTCCTGTGCTGGGTGTTGTTGTGTAGGTGATAAAGGCGATAGAGGAGGGGTACCGGTTGCCCCCGCCGATGGAGTGTCCCGTGGCGCTGCACCAGCTGATGCTGGAGTGCTGGCTGAGAGAGCGCAGCGAGAGACCCAAGTTCAGCCAGATCGTCAACATGCTGGATAAACTGATCCGTAACCCCGCATCACTGAAGAGAACCGGAGGAGAGAGCAGCAGGTAACGCACACACACACACACACACACACACACACATATATATATACACACCCTTACAGTACCACACACTGTAACTTCCATTAAAATACTGAACTGTCTCATTTGACCACAGTTGTGTTTTTTTTGTTGTTTTTTTTTTAGAAAAGCTTTACTGAAGGCTTATAAAATTTTTACTATCGTATTTTTTGCACTATAAGGTGCATTTATCATCTTTTTATTTTCCCAAAAATCATCAGTGCACTTTATAATCTGGTGCTCCTTTTGTATAAATTCCACCAATCAGGTATTAAGGAGCAGTAAAGCTACTCTGCTGAAGTACAGAGTTATACAGGAGTTTCAGTTTAGTTCTCCAGCACTGAGACTCGAGACTGGAGCAGTATTAGCATTAGCCGCTAACTGCGCAAAGCACTAGCTCTTTCGCTGTTCAGAGGCAAGTATTATCGGCCTGTAGACAGCTGCTTATCCCGGCTAGCACTGCTGGAGCAGCATTAGCATTAACAAACACTCAGGGTTTCTCTGAGTAGGACTGTCGGGTGGCATTATTCGCTAATTAGTGGAAATTAGTGGAAATATTAAAATCTAAGCTTATTGTAAATAAACGGAAGCACTTTACTCACCCAAATTAAAATTGTTTTAGGAGAGAAATCTGTGTGTAGATTAAAATCCAGCGCTCATTTGATTTTAAAAGAGCTTTAAAATGTTTTACAGACAAACAAAAATTACAGTTTTGTTTACTTAACTTAGTTTAAGCCACCTAGTGGTAAGACCTGCTGAATTAGAAGGAAAACACGGCGATACCCTTGTTCCTTACTAGTGTCGCATAATGCGCCTTATAATCTGGTGCGCCTTATTAATGAAAATGGACCAGAAAATAGACGTTTATTAAAAGTGCACTTAAAAATCTGGTGCGGCTTATAGTGCAAAAAATTCGGTATACACAATATGATACATTTACATAATAGATTTATGTTTTTTTTTTACACACAGTAATCTAACACTACCCGGCTAGCATTTCAGAGTTTATTCATGGTTAAAGAAACACTGAAACATTGAATCTTATATAAACCCTCTCAACTAGAGTGGGGTGGTATCTTTAGTAAGCAACAGTTGCTATTATTGGATACACATGTGGGCAGTGCATAAATAAATCAATTCAAAAATAACAGATTTCCAGAATGACCTGTATCACTTTTTTCACAGATCCCACCCATCCATGTTAAGCCACACCCCCTCTATAGAGCCACCCCCTTCACTTGGTTCAGTGGAAGAGTGGCTGAAAACTGTCGGCCTGGAGAAATACAGAGAAAACTTCATCACAGCCGGACACAGCAACCTGGAGAGCATCATACACATGAATCAGGAGTGAGTGTGGTTAAACAGACTATTTTCACACTTTGCACCTGCATTGTTTAAATAGCAATAGTGCTTGTGAATATATCAATGCTGATGGGCATGGTGGTCTGGAAGTGAAGTGTGTTCAGCTCAGTTTCTTGTGTGTTGCTATCATGGCAACGGAAAACACATTGGCACCACTACCTGATTAAAACCCTGACAACAGTCAAGAGTCCGACATTCATTGTCCGTTCATTGTTATCTTGGCAAAACAGGAGCATTATGTGCACTCAACCTACATAAACCTCCAATTGTTAGACACAAAAGAGTTTAACATCAACAATAAACACAATTCAAAGTAAAATAACATTGCTGTTCCCTTAAATGAGCAGTTTGCACACCTTCACAGTGTGAACGCTCAGGTCATTTTCTTTTGCTGAGAAGCACAGAAGCGCTGCACCGTTAGAATAGCAATCTGCCAAAGTCACAGCGCACCTGTCTCTTAAAGGGAATGATAAGCAAGTGATATTTTGATTAGTTTATTTCACATTATCCCCAAAACACACCCATGATTAATTAAGACAATTAGTATATGCCTTTTAAAGCATTTCGATTCGCACAAGGTGTACTTTTCCCGTCATTACGATAGCAAAGACACACTGACACGCCCTAAATCAAGCTGCACGATGCATGGTTGACGGCTCGCCGATAAAATGCTAAAATAGTGCGAGCATTACTGTATCTTATCCCACATTTTAACCCAATCAGCGTCAAACTGTAGCTGACATTATGTCAACCTAGCAACAGTTGCTAAGGACTTGTATCAGTGACTTGTGTTTAAAAACTCCAGCAGCACTGCTGCATCTGATCCGCTCGTACCATCAGCACAACACACAGTAACACCTCATACACCACCGCCATGCACAGTATATTAATATATCTAACACATTTTATTGAACTGTCTTTTACAGAGATTTTGCCAAACTCGGAATCTCATCCTCTGCTCATCAGAAGAAGCTTCTGAGTGGTCTTCAGGAAATCCAGGCTGGAATCCAGCAAATACAGAGCAGAAAGGTTCCTGTCTGATCTCCGTACTGACACGAACGATCTTATGAGGATTATGAAGAGGAATATAATAATTTATGCACTTTAATTTGATACGGACTGTAGGAGACAGTGGAATATAGTGGCACTTTTTATGGACTAGCTTGCATCGCCTACCGGAGAGGGACATTTCCATGCCTGTGGTCCTCGTGGTCTTCCTAGGTGGATAAGCGTGGCTATAATGTGGCCTGTTGCTCTGAATAAAGGCTGAATTATGAATCTCGTAAGACTTTTGATGCATTCTGATGGAGATTCAGGATTTTCTTGAGTTTTATCTCAATCTACTCTTGGCTCTGGAGTCTGCAAGGTGGGACTTGTCTTGGACTGCAAATGTATTTCCTATTTCCTTTTTTCTGTCCAATTATATCCCCATACATGTTTTTAAATCTTCACTGTTGGAGTCTTGGAGTTGGAAAGCCACCAAGCAAACTACAAGTTCACACAGCAGTGCCAACTGCCTGGATCTACCTACATCCTCCATGGCCTGGAAGACGCCCAAATTTAACCAAACCAATTGATACCATTGCAGAATTGGGGATAATCCATTGGGATTCCAATTGTCTTGGACACCCAAGACACTCAAGACAAGGCCAACAATGGCTTTCAAACTGGGATTCCAACTCAAGTCCCTGCAATAAGTCTGTTATTTGTAATGGGAAGCATTAACTTAACTTCGCCCCCTTCAGGTCACCTCCAGTATGGCACTATTTTAAAAAATCAATCTGGATATCTTCTCTGTTCATCTGCTCCCTCAACCTCACAAATTCAAGCATCATCCTCTACTGGAACTTCATCTTTTCTCAGGATTCATTGCATTAAATGTTAAACAGACACGTTTAACTGACTTTTGATCTCATAGACAATGAGCTATTCTGTTGTGAAGATCCTCACTGGACTAAGAGGAACTGTTCTCCTAATAGAAGTGCCATATACAGATCATGGGACGCAACAGGACAGGTGAATACAGGTATGTTCTACTATTAAGTGGCTTAATAGTTTTGTTTATTCTACAGACAGTACCAATCAAATGTTTAGAATCACTCCCTTTCTTTCAATGCTTTTGAAAAATTAGCACACTAAAGCTATCTTTAATAAACTCCTGAAGACAGAGCTCTTCAAAGATCACTAACTCTCCTAACACCTCTAACTAACTACCCTATCTTCTACTACCAGATCAGGAGAATCTCTCACTATCTTTAATAAACTCCTGAAGACAGAGCTCTTCAAAGATCACTAACTCTCCTAACACCCCTAACTAACTACCTTCTACTAACAGATCAGGAGAATCTCTCACTATCTTTAATAAACTCCTGAAGACAGAGCTCTTGAAAGAGCTCTTACTCTCCTAACACCTCTAACTAACTACCTTCTACTACCAGATCAGGAGAATCTCTCACTATCTTTAATAAACTCCTGAAGACAGAGCTCTTCAAAGATCACTAACTCTCCTAACACCCCTAACTAACTACCTTCTACTAACAGATCAGGAGAATCTCTCACTATCTTTAATAAACTCCTGAAGACAGAGCTCTTCAAAGAGCTCTTACTCTCCTAACACCTCTAACTAACTACCTTCTACTACCAGATCAGGAGAATCTCTCACTATCTTTAATAAACTCCTGAAGACAGAGCTCTTCAAAGAGCTCTTACTCTCCTAACACCTCTAACTAACTACCTTCTACTACCAGATCAGGAGAATCTCTCACTATCTTTAATAAACTCCTGAAGACAGAGCTCTTCAAAGAGCACTTACTCTCCTAACACCTCTAACTAACTACCTTCTACTACCAGATCAGGAGAATCTCTCACTATCTTTAATAAACTCCTGAAGACAGAGCTCTTCAAAGAGCACCTACTCTCCTAACACCTCTAACACACTAACTACTTCTAACCTCATTTCCTTCTTCCCCTCCTTCACTCCTCTATCCCATTATTTCCCTTCAACCTCCTTTAAGCCCTGTCTAAAGGTGTTTTACCTTTAACTTCTATTATTTTTGTACTTCACTATTGTAAGTCGCTTTGGACAAAAGCGTCTGCCAAATGTAATGTAATGTAAAACTATGAATGAACACATTTGGACAGTTTTAAACACATAAAAAATGTATACAAAAAATTAATTAATTTTCTTCTATTTTCTTGTTGCCTCTCTTTACAGCAACATCTTTAACGATAAATAATATGGATTCCCAGAAGCTCGGCTCAGTTCATCAGTGAGACTGCAGTGAGATGTTCTGAGAAATGCTCAACATTACCATGACCATCACCACCATTACTGTTCACTGAGTAGGGCTGGTTTTCCAAACACATAATAAGGTTAAAAAAAGAAAGTCAACAGTGCAAATCAGTTAAGAATTAAGACTTTTGGTTATTATTACACTAGACCTGGTTTTAGTGTATCATGCACGACTGAACAACTATGCATGATTATCCTCCATTCTTCACCCCAGGGCCCTCATTCATCACAATATGAGCAGATGCCTCTGAGTTTCCCCTTCTGAAGTCTCCATTGCTCCACCAGCCTCTCGCGTTTAGTAGAGGCTGTACGTGTGGCGTGACCCAAAAAAACTCACACAAAAAAAGAGACCCGAAAGTGAATTTAAGAGTTTTTCTTTTAAGAAATTGAGGAGGAATATGACAACTACATGTATAAAAGTTAGTACAGTAAAATTAAGTATCAAAACTGCCCAAAATAGAGAAGGCCACAAAATTAAATATTTCACTTCTCTGCATTCAGAGTACATTAGTAAGAAACTCTCTTTGTCTCTTTTTTCCACAGTATAAAATATGAGTACAATGAGTTTTTTTTATGTATTTATTTTTTTATAAACTGTCCGTGACCCGCCCAGAATCGACCCACATTTGTAAGAAATGTTGGCAGTATTAAAAATCAGAGAAACTGATCATTTTAAAATGGTCTCCTAAGCTGTAATTGTAATTGGGATGTAGTGTATGGAAATGCTCCTTTACTATGTGTTTGGAAAACTGATCCACACATAAATTCGTAAATCATTTTATTTGTTTGTCGGTCTGTTCTATATTTTAGAAACCCATTTGCCTTAATCAGACCCAGACCCAGATTAGGCCCAGTCCTCCAGTCCTGGATTAGGACTGTTCATTTCATTTCAAATATACAGGGGTTGAACAATGAAACTGAAACACCTGTCATCATTTTAGTGTGGGAGGTTTCATTGCTAAATTGGAGCAGCCTGGTGTTCAATTTTTATTAATTGCACATTGCAGCAGTAAGAGCTGTAAGAGTGTGAAGGTTCAATTAGCAGGGTAAGAGCAAATATAATAATATTGCTCAAAATATTTCAATGCACACTATAACATTATGGGTGACATACCAGAGTTCAAAAGAGGACAAATTGTTGGTGCACGTCTTGCTGGAACATCTGTGACCAAGACAGCAAGTCTTTGTGATGCATCAAGAGCCACGGTATCCAGGGTAATGTCAGCAGCATACCACCAAGAAGGACCAACCACATCCAACAGGATTAACTGTGGATGCTGTAAGAGGAAGCTGTCTGAAAGGGATGTTCGGGTGTTAACCCGGATTGTATCCAAAAAACATAAAACCACGGCTGATCAAATCACGCAGAATTCAATGTGCACCTCAACTCTCCTGTTTCCACCAGAACTGTCCGTCACCACAATCAATTATTGTGCTCTTCAGTTTCATTCTCCAACCCCTGTACATCTTTTCCTAATCTGTGAGACAGATCTGTGAGGGACATTTAATAGATTTGTGTGTTTCAGAAAAGAACCTTTTGGTTTCTATATGTACATAAAGCAGTGTTGTTTTCCTATAAGATGAAGATAATTTGTACAATGAAAACGAAAAGTCTGTTTTATTCATATGCAAAAGTAATAACTGAAAACTGAATGTATTATATAATAAATATGGTATTTTTCTTTTAAAAGGGACACTGAACATAACACAGCATAATGCAATAATAACACGTTTTAGGTGCACTCTTATAATACGTCATTTGTTTCTCTAGCTTGAATTCTTCTTTCTCTTCAATTTTTTTTTTCATTTTTGATGAATTTAGGTACATGTAACTTATGAGTTTTATTTATGAAATTTTGTATCTAGTTTGTAAAATAAAGATGAAAATAAAGACGCTGTGTGGATTACTGGAAATGGATACACTTTTAAAAGTCCAAAAGTCTTGGTTTAACTCAAATTTTATTCATTTTGTTTTAGTTTGGTGTTGCTCATAAAGAATAGTTTGGGGCAGTATATCACATTATTTAAGTGTATTTTTGTGATAAATAGTGGTTTCAATTGATAAATAAAAAAATATCAGATTAATCACACTTAATCTTTCTAAGATTAAAACTTCTAGAGCTTTTATAGTGGATATTTAAATATGAATAAAACAATTAATATAACATGTAAAATGCAACAAATTTTTTAATTAGTGGTGTCAATTAAAATACTAGTATTTACTTGTATGTTTGGCTGTGAGCAGTGAATTCTGCACATATTGCGCTTTTAGTGTGTAAACAGCATGGAGCAGCAGAGACAGTGTTTCTTCATATTCGTTTCTTCAATATTTCTTCAATTTGGCTAATATATCAGATAAACTGCAGCTAATTAGCAGTTTAGCTTAAATAAAAAGGATGGGAGTATTTTCATTCTGTTCTGAGTTGAACCTGAGACTTTCCTAATCCTTATAACGGCATTTTCTTTATTAAAAACTACTATAGACAAATCCAGCTTCTATTTCTGGTGCTTTTCTGATTAATTTGGTGTAAAAGGTGGGGAAAAGTAACAGGTATTTTTTAGCTGTCCTGGTATGATAAAGTGAGCTGGCTGACTGGAAGTGCTGTAATAAATAAAATGTACTGATGGCCATTCCTCTTGATGAAACTATCTCAGGACATAAATGAACAGGGGCCAGTAGTAAGTATTGTGTTATTATTACAAATAATTTAAATAATTTAAGTAAATTTGTATATAAAAATAATAATGCATTACTGTTTCCAAATTAATTGACAGCCATAAAAAACCTGAATTTTAAGAAATGATTTGCAAGAATACACTACTGCAACCAAATATGTATTAAAGTTTTATTTAGTAGAGCTATAACAGCTTCATACATTCAATAGAAACACAAAAATCACTTTAAACATTTGTCTTTTTTTCATATACATTTACTTATCAAGACTCTGATTTTGTATAAAAATAATAATGTAACAAAAAAGTACAATAATGTAACAACAAAATCTACTATGAAACTGAAGTGCAGCATGTTTGGAAAACATACAAAATAGACTGCTTTTCCTTTTTTACAGAAAAGCTATATTTATACAAGTAAATCATCTATATATAACGGTATATAAACAGAAGTGCATCATTTTGACTCTACATTTATATAAATAAAAGTACTTCAAATGTTTCTGTGAGTGAACCCACAGAAGAATCATGTTTGGTTTTATAAAGAACATTTTTGTAAGAACCAAGTGGTGCTGGTTGATTTGTTGGTGATGGAAACTTTACAAGAACCTTTAAAAGGTTCTTTAAAGACATATTTCTAACAGACATTGTTTAGTACCACTTCATATGGAGGGTACCTACTGGACATAGGGGCTTCGTAACACAAGCATTATGTGCATTATAATGCACTATAAAGCAATATTGAATATATACTGCATGTGAAAAGTATACCAGTACAGTACACAACATTTTAGAATTGGCCATATAAATATAAGGTGTTGCCAATCTCCCTATCAATAGCACTGTGCCCAACCCTAGGAGGGTAAAGACTAGTGCATGCCTTCTCTGATACAGGTGAAGTTGTAAAGACTCCGCCTCTTTTTCATCTCCTGCGAATGGTAGGCAGCCAACACACTGAGAGGAAAGTGCTGGATCCACAGCTCTCATATATCTTCCAACAAATGCCTGTTTTCACCAACATCATGGAATGGGATTTGAACAGCAATTCTCAGATCATAGTGACAGTGTGTTAACCACTGGACCACTCCACCCACATACAGTTTGACATCATCTTTCTTATCAGTACTGAAATTATGCAAAAGTTAAGGTCCACATTAGAATGCTGTCATTTATTATAGCATCGCATGGAGTTTAGCATTGGTTTGCCTGCATGCAGTTGCATCACCACATGGTTCCAACATGGAAATATTCACTAAATTCAGAATAAAGCAACTATTCTATGGAAGCATGGTCAAAACATTTTAGAATTGCTTGTGTTTTATTGGCTTGTTAGCCATTAGAGACCTACAGCAACTGTCCTCTTTTGTTTTATGCAAAGAACAACCCAGTTACTATCCAATATCACACAACTGCTGCAATCTGGAGTCTCCAGGCTCATCAGTAATTAGTCTGCACTCTTTCTGGAGAGAGGGATTCGATTTCATTGCTTCGGTCAGGGCAGCGTATCCTTCTTCCCCGACATGGCAACTGCACAACCTGCAGAAAGTAATGTGTTTAACTTTTAATTCGTATGGCCTTTAAACAACAGCTAGAAGCTTTAAAATTTGCAATATCTTTGCAGAGTATTTTAGATCAGAGTATTTTGGATCATCCGAGAATTACCTTCCTGAAGGTTTTAACTCCCACCCAAATCTAACACTGTTTCAAGGGCAGGAGTGAAACAAATAAAATGGCAATTACTGTGCATTTAAGAGGTAGTGTGGCTAAACCCAAAACCATGAACGGATGGAATAAATTTAGGTTTAAGAATCATGGGTGCGTTTCCCAAAAACAAATGTTTTAAAAGATTTAAAAACAACTTTAAACTTGTTTCCCAAAAGCAGGGTTATTTGCTCAATTATTGATTTTTGAAAACTTTCTGAATATGAAATTAATTTCTTTGCATTATTTTTTGTTATTTCAGCCATTTCTCATTTTCTGTAAATAAATGCTCTAAATGACAATATTTTTATTTGGAATTTGGGAGAAATGTTGTCTGTAGTTTATAGAATAAAACAACAATCGTCATTTTACTCAAACATATACCTTTAAAGTGAACAGTAGCAGTAGTGTTATTTTAATAACCAAGTTTTTTAATAACCTGGTGCTTTGTATTTATAACATTGTATAATCTAACATATTAAGTCATTTATAACATTGTCATAGATTAAAATATTACACTACATACATTTTTAGCCTTAAGAACGTTTTGGAAAACACACCCCATACTTATTTTTGTTGTTGTTTTTTTTATTTTGTAACATAATTGACAGGTTGTATCAAAGACTGGGAGGTAGCTTTCAGCCAGTAGGGTTGGGGACAACTAACATGTACTTACATGAGTTGTTGAAGTCTACAGTGTGGACTCCCCAGTCCAACAGAAATCAGCTTCGCTCCTGAATCCTTGAAATTGTTCCCACTCAGATCCAGCTCTCTCAGACACGAAGCCTCTGAGCTGAGAGCTGAGGCCAGAGCTGCACAGCTGTTCTCTGTGATGCCACACTCTCTTAACCTGAATAACAGAAAAAAAAGTGTTTTAAAATATACTTTAAATTCTGTAGAGATTATATATTATATCATCTTAAATGTTGGTTTTGATATTATACCAATATATCATTCTGTATATATAATTCTTAATTTACAACACAATATCTTAGATTGCCTATTTATATGTAGTCACATAATTATTATTAAACATAGAAAAGTGTACAATGACAGCACTAACTTTATTGTCTCAAGTCTACAGTGTGTTTCCTCCAGAGCAGCAAAGAGCAGTTTAACTCCCAGGTCTCCTGGTCTGTTTCTGCTCAGGTCCAAAACTCTTAGTTGAGAAGGATTTGCTCTGATTTCTGATGCTAGTGTTGCAAAACCTTCCAATCTAAGGTTGCAGTTGGAGATCCTTTGAAGAGAGACAAAAGGCACATAAGCACATGCTAAATGAACTGATAATACTTTTGTTTACCATCCTAGAAATGTGTAATTTAGCACAGTGTTAAATGCATTGTGGTTGCTAGTGTTTGGATCACTTTTAAACATTTTACTTTGGTAAATAAAGCACTCTTTTAGGTGATTTTTTGGCGGATAAAAATGCACTATAGATCGATATGGCCATACATATCATTTATTATTGTTAGCAATGTCCCAGGTTAGCTTTGTTATCAATACCACTTGAAAGTAATGCATTATGGTATTTTTTTCCACATTTTAACAGCTTAGAAGCTTCCACCAAAAGTTGGAGAGCACAATGTGTACGACTAAATTAATGCTGCACTAATATAAAAAAGTGGTAGTAAACTAAATAATAATTCTACTGCTTTTACTTTACTGTTCATCTGGAGGCAGCCACCTTAGATTTTCCTGAACTCTCCTGACTTTTATTTAGGTAGGAACAGGTAGGAAATATATTAATTTATGCAGCAAAAGTATTAAATATGCACACACTGTGACTAAATGTCACATGTTCAAGCAAGACTTCTGTGCTTCTGAATCTAATGAAAAATCTTACACCAATGTTTGAAGTTTACAGTGTGAACTCTTTAGTCCAGCAGAAAGCAGCTTCACTCCTGAATCTTTTAATGCATTCTTAACCATTTGTGTAACAATATAATATATAATAATAATAATACTGCTTTTACTCCTGTTCATCTGGAGGCAGCCACCTTTGATTCTCCTGAACTCTACTGACTTTTCCAAGTAGGAAATATAATAATCCATGCAACACTTCTTACCCCAATGTTTCGAGTTTACAGTGTGAACTCCTCAGTCCAGCAGCCAGCAGCTTCACTCCTGAATCTTGTAACGCATTGTTACACAGGGATAAGGTTTTCAATGCTGAATTTCCCTGTATTGCTGAAGCCAGTCCTGCACATCCATGCTCTGTGATTTTACACTCATCCAATCTAACAAAA
Organism: Astyanax mexicanus; assembly: GCF_023375975.1. Lineage (NCBI taxonomy): Eukaryota > Metazoa > Chordata > Actinopteri > Characiformes > Acestrorhamphidae > Astyanax > Astyanax mexicanus. The sequence continues at coordinate 43,153,413 of NC_064425.1, forward strand.
ATGAACACACGATTACATAAATAACAAAAAAACATGCACATACATTGAAGTTTCTGAAGGTCTAAACTTTCTCTATTGAATTATAGTCAGAATATTGTTATGATACATAAATGTACTGTGCATATTAATCATAACTCACTTTAGTGTGTCCAGTTTACATGAAGATTTCTTCAAAGCATCAGCAAGCACTTTCACTCCTGAGTCTCCTATGCTGTTCTGGCTTAGCTCGAGTTCTTGTATGTTTAAGGAGTTTGACTTTAAAACCAATGCCAGAAAATTGCAGCCCACACTGGTCACACCACACTTATTCAGCCTGTAAAGTAAAAAAAACATTAAGAATTTGACCTTGTACTCATGTATTTGTTTGTACAGACTTTTCTGGGTGGAAACCCTTGTGGCCATTTAAACCATTAGTGCTACTTTGAAGAATGTTGGTAACTAAATTATTCCATGTCTTTCTGCATACTTTGGGTGATTTTAGTATTAATCTAGAATGCAAATCAATGCAGTGCTTTTACATATTTTTATGAATAAAATATAATTTTTGACGGAATTACAGATTTGAACACATACAGTATACCAAGCCAAATTTTTACCTTAGGCTTTTTATGTTACACACTGTGCCCTGCAGTCCTGGGAACTCTTTCATAGGAAATATCTCTATTAAATTGTAGATTTTTTCTGATGCACTGTCCCACACCAGGTTCTCCTCCCTGTTGGATGAATTTAAGGCCAAAACTGAAGGAAGAAAATTAAGTTTTTCTGCAGTTGTGCGATTTGTCCTGTGGAGAGATGAAAAAACTCAATTTACAATTTAAGCTCAGAAAAAGTATTTACACAGTATTTTAAATGTAAGTCTTATTTACTGGCAACTGTGTATTAATTAGTAATTGTAGTAATTGTCCAATTTGGTTATAATATTAATAATGATTTCATCCACAGATATTTGTGCTATTTTAAGGACCTGAAACAAAATTTAAACAAAGTGAATTGAAACAAAAACATTAATTATGAAATACATACCTCATTTTTTCCAGAGTGTCAGCTTGGATTCCAGTACAGAGCATCTTTACTCCAGAATCTTGTAAATTGTTGTGACTGAGGTCCAGCTCTTTCATGGCTTTCATTTTAAATAAAATGATAGCAAGTGATGCACAACCTTTCACTGTGATCATGCAGTTATTCAGCCTGGGAGAATAAATATATTATATTATCTTTAGATGCAGACATTCTCATATTTGTAAAATATTAATACATTTGATATTTATTTATATTTATTTATCAAGCCATTCATTTACATCTATGTACAAGTTTTTCAAATGTTTTGCTAATTGCATAATTACAGGCATAAGGCAAGATTATGCTATATTTTTATTATGCTATACAAAATTTTGTACTTTTAAATTTGATTCAGTATTCATTTGCACTTCATTTCCATTCCATTGCCATTCACAAACTCTGTTTCTACTTAAAACAGATGGTTCACGGGGTGTAAGATAGCAATGAGCATCATGACACGCCTTGTGCATGATTAAAGATAGAGACCCATGTATGTGGAAGTATGTGGAACAGATGAAACACAATATTGATAAAAATATGATTTTTTTTTTATTTTACCTGACTTCCCTGTACAAACTGATTACTGGAAGTAGGCTGATAAGAGCCTTGTCTGACTTTCCATAATTTCTAAGCTCGAACACATCAGACTTTTCTTCAGACGTCATTAACATGAATACTAAGGCTGACCAGAGTTCATGAGAGAGATTGTCCTCATTTCGTGTTTGGCTCTTCAAGAAGGTTTTGATTTCATCCACGAGAGAGGATTCATTGAGTTCATTCAGACAGTGGAAGTATTTGATTGAATACCGGGCACAATGTGTTTCTCTGATTTTTATTTTCAGATAGTCAATGGTGTCTTTTATTTCCTGGGGATTAGCTTTTCTCTGCACCAGCAGGTCTTGTATGATGATCTGATTGGACTCCAGTGCGAAGCCTATGAGAAACTGGAGGAAAAGGTCCAGTTGACCACTTGTATTCTCTGAGGCTTTATCAACTGCAGTCTTCAGCAAGTTAAGCAGTGTCACAGGTTTCTCATGTTTACTGGTCTTTTGAGGATCGAGCACATTTTGGTTGTGGTTGTGAAAGCACAAGAACACGTACATCGCTGCGAGGTGTTCCTGAATGCTCATATGCACAAAGCTGAATACTTTCTTCTGGAAAAGTCCAAAATCTTCCCTGAAGATCTGTGTGAACACTCCAGAGTACACAGATGCCTCTTTGACATCGATACCACACTCTCTGAGATCTTCCTCATAGAAGATCAGGTTGCCTTTATTGAGCTGCTCAAATGCCAACTTCCCAAGTTTGACAACCATCTCTTCATCTGTGACTTTGCTTTCAGAGTACTTTTCCTTTTTCCTGTGAATCTGCGTAATCAGGAAGTATGTGTACATCTGCGTTAAAGTCTTCGGGATCTTATCCCACCCACTCTCGACCACCATTCTCTCTAGGACAGTGGCTGCCATCCAGCAGAAGACTGGTATGTGGCACATGATGTAGAGGCTCCTCAACGACTTCAAGTGGGTAACGATTCTACTGGCCAGACTTTGATCACTGATCCTCTTCCTGAAATATTCTTCCTTCTGTGGTTCATCAAATCCTCGAACCTCCGTGATTCGATTGATACAGTCAGTAGGGATGAGTCCAGAAGCAGCTGGTCGAGAAGTTATCCAGATTTTTGCAGAAGGAAGCAGATTTCCCTTGATTAGGTTTGTTAAAAGTGTATCTACTTGAGTTTCTTTTGTAGGATCCGATAAACTCTCATTGTTCTGGAAGTCCAAAGGAAGCCGACACTCATCCAGACCATCCAAAATGAAAACAAGGGAACGGTTGGCGATTTGGTTTGAACTTGCATCAATTCTTTCCATGAAAAAATGCTGAAGCAGGTCATTTAGACTGTGTTTTTGGTCTCTCATTGTATTAATCTCCCTGAAAGGAAGTGGGAAAATAAAGTGGATGTCCTGATTGGCCTTTCCTTCAGCCCAATCCAGCATGAACTTCTGCACTGAGACGGTTTTACCAATGCCAGCCACTCCCTTAGTCAGCACTGTCCTGATGGCTTGATTTTGTCCAGGTAAGAGTCTAAAGATATTGTTGCATTTGATTTGATGGTCATTTGTTCCGATCTTCAAGTTTGCCTCAATTTGATCTACTTCATGATAAATGAGGAGCTCTTCATTCATGTACTCTGTTATGTACAGTTCTGTGAAGATCTCGTTGAGAAGTACTGGGTTTCCTTGCTCTGCTGTTCCCTCAAATAAACTCTGACACCTTTCAGCAAGAATCTTTTTCAATTTTTTGCTTGTTAGTCCCAAGGTGCCTGACTCATATCTGTAAAATAAAACAGAGGTTTTGGTACCAGAGGTAAAAAACAGTCCTTTAAAGGGTAACTAAACCTTCTAATTTAAGCTGACTCCATCCTCAGCTCAAATTTAAAAAATAATAAATGCCAAAAAATGAAAGGAGTAGTTTGGGAGGGGCACTGAGTGATGTATGGTTTTAGGGGCGGGGCAGGAGGGAGAGCTGATTGGGCTGAGTAGCTTGCCTCTGATAGTGGTGAGACGCAGATGGTTGGACGTCAGCAGTGGGGTGGTATTATTGATTGACTGATTTGCATATTGTGCATATTGTCCTCTCCTATAGCATAGTTGAACCTGAGAGGGCACTGCAGAGGCAGAAATTACCACAGTAAAAGCTTTTTTTAAAGGTTAGGAAAAGTTAATAAAAATTTAAGCAGGACTGGTATGTTTCACAAATTCAGATTTAAGGTTTAGTGCCTTTTTATCTTTCTTCTTAACCTTTTGGTACATAAAAACATTTTACATAAAACAAACTTACATAGTTTGAGTTCTGAGACAGGAACGCAAATCAAAACTGATTGGTCTGTGATACTCAGAGGCAGGACTGGCTGTCCAGAATAGTCACAGTTAGTTTAACACTTTGGTTGGCTGTCGCCCAAGCACCCCAATGAAGAAACTACCACTGAGAGGTACTGAATTACAGTAAAATACCAATGCTTCTGAAAGTACTTTCAAATATACTTTTCCAATATAAGTTATAAGTCAAAGAAGTTACAGGGGTAAAAAAGGTTAAATGATTAAAATTGAAAAAAATTATATAAAATACCATAATACATTTTCAAGAAGGTTTAATTTGTCATGGGCTACAAAAGTTTTAAATAATATTGTTTTAATTAAGCAATCTAACAATTAAGTTCATACCTTTCTTCTGGGAGAAAATGTTCTGAACTCGTCAGAGACGCAACTCTTGGCACAGATGAATTAGATCTTTTCAGCTGTGAACTGTGATAAACATCGTATTACAAAAGTTATTTATGCGTAGTTTTATTGTACCAGTAAACTCAGATTGAAGACTAACAGAACATCAGTTCTTACTGTTTTTGTGGTGCCACAAGTTTTACAGGTTTTCCATTTAATGGAATGGGTGTCTGCATGGACTCATCACTCTTCAGAGATACCCCACTTGGGGGTGATGAACTTGATCTTTTCAGCTGAAAACTGATCAAAACATTTATTGCGGAAATATTACATCTAATAAAACACATCTAGAAATACATTTAGTATCCCAATTAAATTAGAAAATGACCATTCCATACCTTTTCTCTGGTACTGAAGGTTTATCTTTTAACTGGATTGGATTCTGCATGGACCTATCACTTCTCAGAGACACTCCACTGGGCTCAGGTGAACTGGACCTGATTGTGTAGAGTACAGAATATTGGAAACATTTCAACGTTCAATTTCCCCACGTTTTTCACAACTGAATAAACGACATAGGCTAAATATATTATATATTTGTCTTGATTTTTGGAACTGCAGCTGCTCCTGAATAAGTCTTAAACTAAGAGAAAACACTGTAACATGACAAAATAAACTAGTAAATGTTTTGTATGAATACTATTATTTATTCCTTTCATTTTTTTTTTTCAGAAGAACACTATTTTTGCCATTATTGGGCAATTATTATTAGTTGCCAAATATTCGGTGCATGTCTAATAAAAACAGTTAAAATTAATAACTGACGCTAAGAAACAAATCTGGAAATATTTAGGATCCCAATTAAGATAGAAAGTAATAATTTCTTACCTTTTCTCTGTTTTTAACTGGATTGGATTCTGCATGGACCTATCACTTCTCAGAGACACTCCACTGGGCTCAGGTGAACTGGACCTGATTGTGCAGAATACAGAATATCTGTTTTTTTTTATTTGTTGAAGAAAAATATTACAATTAATTACTAAAGCTAAGAAACAAATCTGGAACTATTTAGGATCACATTTAAATTAGAAATTTCTCATTTCTTACCTTTTCTCTGGTTTTAACTGGATTGGATTCTGCATGGATCTATCACTTCTCAGAGACACTCCACTGGGATCAGGTGAACTGGACCTGCAGAATGCAGAATAACTTTTTTTTCACTCAGTTTTTCACATGTTTCACACTGAATAATTTACATGGCCTAAATCTATAGTTGTCTTGATTTTTTGGGCAACTGCTGACATTTTGCAACATGACATAAAATAAAAGAGTCATAGTTATGTATAATTATTTAGCCATTTCTTATTTTTGGACCATTTTTGTGCAATTATTTGTTTAGTTGCCAAATATTTGGTGCAACCTTAAATTTGTTTTTGCAGGTTTCAATTACATTTTCCACATTTGCACCATTAAATAAATTACATAGCCTAAGTATATATTTGTCTTGATTTTTAGAACTATTTGTAACACAATTTTGTTTGGTAATTTCTTAACTTTTCTCTGGTTTTAACACAATTGGAAGCTTTTTTTTTGGAAAAATATTTTTGGGCATTTATTTTCAGTTGCCAACTATTCAGTGCATCCCTAATAAAACAGGTATTTGCTAAATGATTACAATTAATAAGTGAAGCTAAAAACATATGTGGAAATATTTAGAATCTCATTTAAATTAGAAATTAGAAAGTGATGATTTCTTACCTTTTCTCTGTTTTTAATTGAATTGGATTCTGCATGGATCTATCACTTCTCAGAGACACTCCACTGGGCTCAGGTGAACTGGACCTGATTGTGTAGAGTACAGAATATTGGAAACATTTCAACGTTCAATTTCCCCACGTTTTTCACAACTGAATAAACGACATAGGCTAAATATATTATATATTTGTCTTGATTTTTGGAACTGCAGCTGCTCCTGAATAAGTCTTAAACTAAGAGAAAACACTGTAGCATGACAAAATAAACTAGTAAATGTTTTGTATGAATATTATTATTTATTCCTTTCATTTTTTTTCAGAAGAACACTATTTTTGCCATTATTGGGCAATTATTATTAGTTGCCAAATATTCGGTGCATGTCTAATAAAAACAGTTAAAATTAATAACTGACGCTAAGAAACAAATCTGGAAATATTTAGGATCCCAATGAAGCTAGAAAGTAATAATTTCTTACCTTTTCTCTGTTTTTAACTGGATTGGATTCTGCATGGATCTATCACTTCTCAGAGACACTCCACTGGGATCAGGTGAACTGGACCTGATTGTGTAGAATACAGAATATCAGATTATAATTTTCTTTCATTCAATTTTCCACTATTCACACTAAATACTTTACATGGCCTAAATCTATAGTTGTCTTTTTTTTCTTTTCTTTTTTTTGTAACTGCAGCCGCTGCTGAAAAAGTCTTAATCTAAGAGGAAACACTGCAATATGACATAAAATAAATTAGTATATGCTTTGTAAAATTATTATTGTTTTATCATTTAATTTTTTTGGCATTTTTGGCCAAATATGTTTAGTTTCCAAACATTCTGTGCATCCCTAAAAAACAAGTATTTCAAAATAAATACAATAAATAACTAATTAATAACTAATAATAAGCAAAATGACAAAAATAAGTTAGTATTTGTTAAGTATAATTATTTAGCCATTTCCATTTTTTTTTTTTTTTTGAAAAATATTTTTTTTGGTATTTTGGGGCAATTATTTTCAGTTGCCAAATATTAAGTGAAACCATAAAAAAACATTTTTGAACATTTTAATGGTTCAATTAAAATTATCACCTTTTTCATCATATTAGCCTAAGTATATATTTGTCTTGATTTTTGGAATAATTTTTTGCCATTTTTTGTAGCTGTCAAATAGTTGGTGCATCACTTTCTTACCTTTTCCCTGTTTTTAACTGGATTGGATTCTGCATGGACCTATCACTTCTCAGAGACACTCCACTGGGATCAGGTGAACTGGACCTGATTGTGTAGAATACAGAATATCAGACTTTTTTAAATTTTCATTGAATTTTCCACTTTATTCACCACTGAATAATTTGCATAGCTCAATAATATATTTGTGTTGATTTGTGTTTCTGCAGCTGATAAAAAAAGGCCTAATCAAAGAAAAAACACTGCTATACGACATAAAACAATTTGTGATTGTTATGTATAATTATTTAGCCATTTCTTCTTTTTAAAAGAACATTTTTGCCAATTCTTTGTGCCAATTTTGGGAAATTATCATTTTTACAGTAAAATATTCAGTGCAACCGAAAATTATTATTATTATTTTTTTTTTTGCAGGTTTCAGTTAAATTTTTTAAAAACATTTTTCACTACTAAATAAATTATACAGCCTAAGTATATAATTGTCTTGATTTTTGGAACTGCAGCCGCTGCTGAAAAAGTTTTAATCTAGGAAACACTGCAATATGACATAAAATAAATGAGTTACTGCTTGGTATAATTATTGAGGCATTTCATTTTTTCAGAAGAACATATTTTTAGTTTCCAAAAATTCGCTGCATCCCTAATAAAACAGTTATTTGTAAAATGAATACAAATAATAACTGAAGCTAAAAAACAAATCTGAAAATATTTAAGATCCTATTTAAATTAGAAATGAGTCATTTCTTACCTTTTCTCTGGTTTTAACTGGATTGGATTCTGCATGGATCTATCACTTCTCAGAGACACTCCACTGGGATCAGGTGAACTGGACCTGATTGTCTGTAAACTGGTGAAAAACACACTTTCAAAAGTGAGAACACTCATTCAGTTGAAAACAGATAAAAAAAAAGTCTATAATAAACTCATTACTATTTAATAACTGAAACTGAAAATGTTTAGGACACCGTGAATAAGGACTTTTGAAAGAAAATCCCTATCATGTGACCAGCATCCAGATAAAAACAGAAGATCAGCTATATATGTGATAATCAGCTATATAGAAATATTCAGTTTAAATATATTTTTTACATTTTTATGACACATTTATTAACAATGAAATATTTTGAAATATACATATTTAACAATTTAACAGTAGGAAAATAAAAAAATAGTAGGAATGCAGTGTTTTCTCATTGTAATTTCATAAAATGTTCTGTACTTTGTTAAAATAAATACTTTAGTTTATATCAATCTGTATCAGTTTTGTCAACGTTTTTTTGTATTCCATATAATACAATAATATTGTGATGTTTAATCTGTCTAAGGTTTAATCTTTTAAAAACTTTATTTTTAACTAAAATTAGAATAACAATAATAATTTGCAATGTAAAGCATTCTCACTGTAAATCACACCTATAGCATATTGTTTTTTAGTTTTATATCAATGTATCAGTTCTGTCAATGTGTTTTTGTATTTTATATAATACAATAATATTGTGTCATGTTTAATTTGTTTAATGTTTAATATATAAATGTTTACAAAAAAAACGCATTCTTACTGTGAATCAAACATTGTTTAATAACATTTCAGGCTAAACTTCTTATATATTACTATACTGTATATTACTACATATACTAGATAGATAGTAGAGATAGACAGATAAATAGATAGATACTTTATTGATCCCTGAGGGGAAATTCTAGAAATTCTATGCTGTACTATATACTAAATATTACGATACTGTATCTTACTACAGGGGTTAAACAATAAAACTGAAACACCTGTCATCATTTTAGTGTGGGAGGTTTCATGGCTAAATTGGAGCAGCCTGGTGTTCAATCTTCATTAATTGCACATTGCACCAGTAAGAGCAGAGTGTGGAGGTTCAATTAGCAGGGTAAGAGCACAGTTCTGCTCTAAACATTGCAATGCACACTATAACATTATGGGGGACATACCAGAGTTCAAAAGAGGACAAATTGTTGGTGCACGTCTTGCTGGAGCATCTGTGACCAAGACAGCAAGTCTTTGTGATGCATCAAGAGCCACGGTATCCAGGGTAACGTCAGCCAGCATACCACCAAGAAGGACCAACCACATCCAACAGGATTAACTGTGGACGCTGTAAGAGGAAGCTGTCTGAAAGGGATGTTCGGGTGCTAACCCAGATTGTATCCAATAAAAAAACATAAAACCACGGCTGATCAAATCACGCAGAATTCAATGTGCACCTCAACTCTCCTGTTTCCACCAGAACAGAATAAATTATTGTGCTCTAAAACCAGGTGTTTCAGTTTCATTCTCCAACCCCTGTACTTATACTATGCTGTACTATATACTATATATCACTATACTGTATATAAGCTGAACAAAAACTAATAAAACACTGATAATTACAGCAGGTTAAACACTAAGTACTAATTTAATTGTGTTAAGTTAAGTTTTTCTCACCCGTTGATTCCGCTGAGAGAACAGTGGATCTGTAGCTCTTGTTTACTCATGGTGGAACCAACACCCTTCTGTTTCAGTCTAGAGATAATTATTAACCTGAACTCAGATCAGGTTAAAACAGAGACGCAGGTAAACGAGGAAGAGGGAAACAGGTGCATTTGAATAGGTTAGAAAAACAGCAGAGATAAATAAACCAGTAAAACCGGTTCATTATGCAAAACAGCAGCAGGTATGATGCTGAACTTTTCTAAAGACTGTACATTAAAAGTGTAGAGACAGCACTGACCTCAAATGATACTGTATATGTTTTTTTTTTAAACACATACAGCTCTGGAAAAAAAAAAGAAACCACTTAAAAATGATGAGTTTCTTTGATTTTACTGAATTGAAAACCTCTGGAATATAATCAAGAGGAAGATGGATGATCACAAGCCATCAAACCACCAAACTGAACTGCTTGAATTAATTTTTGCACCAGGAGTAAAGCAGCATAAAGATATCCAAAAGCAGTGTGTAAGACTGGTGGAGGAGAACATGGTGCCAAGATGCATGAAAAAAAAACTGTGATTAAAAACCACCAGGGTTATTCCACCAAATATTGATTATTTCTGAACTCTTAAAACTCTTTATGAATATGAACTTGTTTTCTTTGCATTATTTGAGGTCTGAAAGCTCTGCATCTTTTTTTTGTTTGTTTGTTATTTCAGACATTTCTCATTTTCTGTAAATAAATGCTCTAAATGAAAATATTTTTATTTAAGATTTTGGGAGAAATGTTGTCTGTAGTTTATAGAATAAAACTACAATGTTCATTTTACTCAAACATAAACCTATAAATAGCAAAATCAGAGAAACTTTTAAATTAAAAAACTTAAGTGGTCTCTTAATTAACAACAGTTCTTTGCTGTCATAAGCTAATAAAAATGTTATTATATAAACGAAACTATAATTATTTTGTTTAAAAAAAAGTTTGAACTACTTACCAATTCGTAGATCCAGAAAACCATCCATACAGCCGCTGTATACTACCATTACCCTATTATTTCCAGCTTTTAGTGAGTTTATAACTTGTTTTTAGTATTAATTATGACTACTGATCTCTCTCTAACCCTCCACACGTCTCTCTCTCTCTCTCAGCAGTGACACCTGAAAGCTGATCTATCTGATTTTATACATTTACTTCCTCGTAACTCAAACAAAAGGGGTGTGTATTAATTTTTCCTCTGAACTGATGTGAAAAGAATGTATTTGATGAATGATTT
>NC_064425.1:43169343-43189343 GCF_023375975.1 Astyanax mexicanus
TGCTGGCTGTTAATTGCGTGAATATATTTTTCAGCACTGTCCTGAGTCCATCTGGGAGGTAGTTTAAATTTGTAAAGTTTGCAGGGATTTTCCCAATTATCATTCCCAACTGGTTTGTTTAGATATACAGTAATTTGGCTGTGATCAGAGAGAGGTGTCAGTGGCTTGACTGTGAAGGCTCTCAGGAAGGTTGTGTCCAGATCTGTTATTATATAATCTACAACACTGTTGCCAAGAGCTGAGCAGTGTGTGAACTTACCGAAGGAGTCACCTCGCATTCGTCCATTCACAATGTACAGACCCAGGCTTCGACAGAGCTGCAGTAGGTTTCTTCCATGTGAATTTACTGATTTATCGCAGTTTTCTCTGGGGTAGTGAGTACCAAAATGTATATCATCTCCTGTAATGAAATGATCTCCTTTTGTGCTGATAAAGTCAGGTTGCTCTCCTGTTCGAGCGTTTAAGTCCCCACAGATCATTACATGGCCTTGAGTTTGGAAATGACTAATTTCGTTTTCTAAATTTTGGAAGGTTTCTTCTTTAAAATAGGGGGATTCTGCTGGGGGGATGTATATTGCACAAATAAATACATTTTGGGGGGTTGAAATTGCCTGTTTGTTAAGTTTTATCCACAAATAATCTTCTCCTTTTTTTACTATTTCAATAGAATTTGCTAGTTCTGATTTAAACCAAATAAGCATTCCCCCCGAGTCCCTACCCTGAGAAACGCCTGTTAACTTTGTGGAAGGAATAACCAATTCTCTGTGGTCTGGAGGACAACCAGTGGGACCGTCTCCTTTACACCATGTCTCCTGCAGTATCAAAATATCCATATCCTTAACTTCATTTATGAATTCAGGGTTTCTGCTTTTTAAATTAAAAAGAGAAGAGTTCAAACCCTGAATGTTCCAAACTGAAATTTGAAATGATGCCATTCTTAATGAAATAAAAGGTATGCTATTCTAATCATAGACCATGTCCCATCAGACGTGTGCAGATGTGACTGAGCATCTGCTGTATGTCTCTGAGTTCTGACACATTAGCGTTTGCTGTTCCTCTGACGACCTGAGCGTAGGTCAGGGGTCCAGGCCTGGTCTGGAGCTGCTGGGTAGTTGATGGTGGGACTGGTGCATGGGGGGAACCTGTGGTGTGTGCTGGTGCTGATGTATGTGCAGGAACAGGGTTCCTCTGGATTCTCCTCTGCATGCCTGGCTGTGGTGGGTGATTGTAGGTGTGGTGCTGAGGTGTCTGATGGGGGGCTTGTGATGCTCCTCCTCCAGGTCTTGGGGTCTGTTGTGATGATCGTGTTCTCTTGAGGTTTTGTTCAGCGGTGTACTGGATAACCCTGCGGGTCAGTGCAATGTCCTTCAGCGTTTTTGCAAATGTAGGCACTACATTTTTAAAAAGGTGGACGTGATCATAGAGGCAGGTGGTATCCAGAGTCGGGTGATGGGCCAGGTGGGTGTTTGGCCGGAGAGCACATTCCCTGGAGATGCTGGCGTTGATTTTCTGGATGGTGTAAGGGTGAAAATCTTTGCGAGGCAGCAGTGTTGAGATGATAATTTTTGAATTAGAGAAGGTGTTGTTGGCCTTCTCGATTACTGCTCTCAGGGAGGTGGCCACTCTCTCTTGCTGACTCTGGAGGTCGTTTGTCCCGGTGTGGATTATAATGTGGGTCGGTGACCCTAGTTTTTCTTCTGTAAGGAGCTCCAGTGCTTTTTTAGTGGTTGGGCACCAGAGTTTTACCACTCTGTGTTTGGGAAATAGTTTTTTCTCATTAATGAATTTCCCGTTGGAATCGATTAACAGAGCAATGTCACATTGCCCTGGATTTCCCTCCTCTCTCTCAGTTTCCTGGATGTTGGACTCCACATGTGCTTGTTGACTGGGTGGAGTCTGCTGAGAACTGGTGACTGGAGCAAGTGGAGGTGGTTGAGAGTTGGTGGAGGTTGAGGGTGAGGGCTGAAGTTGGGTGGTTTGAGCTGATGGAGGGCTCTGATGTTGACTGAAGGAGAGCAGCTGTTGTGTCAGACTCTGTACTGTGCTGTCTCTCTGCTTTAGCTCCTCTCTCAATGCAGACATCTCCTTTCTGTAGGTGTGTCTGTCCTCCTCTATGATCATTTTTAGATCTTTAACTTGTTCTCTCAGTGCTGTCAACTCTTTTTCGGAGCTGTCCTTGTCCAGCTTTGGTTGATTGTAAGACTGCTGCTTTAGGACCATCTCTCTGAGTTATACTAACTCGATTTCTAAGTGTGTAAAGTGCTCTTTCATTGAGGTGATGGAGGTGTAAATTGAAGTCTGCTGGTTCTGTTCTGTGTCCTCCTGCTCCTGAGCTGGGGGCTCTGGGGGGTCTGTTGTAGTGTTCTGTAGATCTGTCTTGTCTTCCTGCAGTGTGTTTACAGTGGACTTTTCTTTCTTTGCAATTTCTTTAAGATTATTAAAAGAGTCCTGGAACACACTGGGGTTTCCCTGCACCATGACGGTACCATTTTTATAAATGTTTACTGTGGCCATAATTGTCTCTGTGTCTGTTGGGTCCTTTATTTTTATTTTCCACCCATTACAGATTCCTTCTTTTTTCACAGAAGAGTAGTGACTTAGCAGAGCTTTATGCCATGAGCTGGGGTGTTCTGAATAAAAGATAAGATTGCTGACTTCCCCAGTCTTATAAAAATCAGCAAACAGAGTTTCAGGATTCTCCTTTAGCAGATTCTGTTTAAACTGTTTCCTGGCCGTTTCACTTTTCAGTTCAGGAGGGTAAATGACAGGGCAGTACTGTACTGGGCCACAGAGTTGATCCACATCCTCCACAGGGCAGAGAGGGACAGGGGACAGTTCTGATTGGCTCATCCTGGACACCTTATATGGGTAACTGATGGCTCGGAATGTTGAGGGGTTTTGATTGTCAACCCTCCAACTGTCACTTTAGCTTTAGCATTTAGCTCATATTCATAGCTAAAATGCTTAAGTATGATATTTCTTCCTCTTATTTTCAATGTTTTTAGTGAAAAAGTCACTCACAGTACTGCAGATGCTGTTTGTTGAAAATTCTGATAGAGATGTATGTTCCTCTCAGTTTCTCCCTCCTGTAGTGATCTCTCTCTCCCTGCTCTGTTTTGCCTGAAGGTGAAGTCTCTTCTTGTTTTGATTCAAGATCTTTCAATATCTTATTGAATTTCTTGATTTCTGTCCTAAATATTTTACTTTTTACTTGAATTTACGTTATCCAATTATTATTACAGATTATCTTAATGTTTCTCTCACTTTAAAACAAAAAACAAGAGAAAAATCTGGAAGCTCACACAGATATGACTTATCCTTAGAACTCTTCTCTCTCTCTCTCAGACTCCGGCTGCTGATGGACTCTCTCTCTCTCTCTCTCTCTCTCTCTCTCTCTTTCTTTCTTTCTATCTCTCTCTCTTTCTCTCTCTCTCTCTCTCTCTCTCTCTCTGTCTCTCTCTCTTTCTTTCTATCTCTCTCTCTTTCTCTCTCTCTCTCTCTCTCTCTCTCTCTCTTTCTTTCTATCTCTCTCTCTTTCTCTCTCTCTCTCTCTCTCTCTCTCTTTCTCTGTGTCTCTCTTTCTTTCTATCTCTCTCTCTCTCTCTCTCTCTCTTTCTTTCTATCTCTCTCTCTTTCTCTCTCTCTGGACGATGGAGGATGGTGTAGAGAGCGTGACAAGAGGTGTAGATGGGAGCCATCACCTCATCAGCGGATCCTCCAACACCTCATTTTAAGCGTCCAGCCGCCCCACTGTCTCTCCACACACACACACACACACACACACACACACACACCCACACACACACACACACACACACACACGTCTGCCCTCAACCTGAACCTGAGAGTCAATATCACTCCCGTAAGCCACTGAATCATTCAGACTGCTGAGTGTAAAACAGAGAGACGATACAAAAACATATTAATATTAAAGCAAACTGCATCCAGGTCTGTGTATCAAACACTAAACCACACTAGATATGATTCATATCAGCAATAAACGCCACAATTATTAAGATTTATTGCTGAGACTTGCTATTGCTATTGTTTGAGATCATCACATTCTGGTCACAATACTGTATAAAGCAAGTGTCTCTTATCATACAGGATATATTTCTCTAGTACTTTATTTGTGTGGGTTTATGATCAAACCCATAAAGTTATGCATGTTGTTTCTAATCTATTCCCTGGTGAATCTGTTGGGGCCCCAGGAATTACAATAATTCCCAAACTCTTCAACCCAAGTTTATCAATATTATGTTAGAAATATTCTAACATCAACAAAAAATATATATAAAATATAAAAACACACACATACAGCTCTGGAAAAAAAAAGTTTCTTTGATTTTACCAAATTGAAAACCTCTGGAATATAATCAAGAGGAAGACGGATGATCACAAACCATCAAACCACCAAACTGAACTGCTTGAATTTTTGCACCAGGAGTAAAGCAGCATAAAGTTATCCAAAAGCAGTGTGTAAGACTGGTGGAGGAAAACATGATGCCAAGATGCATGAAAAAAAAACTGTGATTAAAAAACAGGGTTATTCCACCAAATACTGATTATTTCTAAACTCTTAAAACTTTATGAATATGAACTTTGTTGTTTTCTTTCCATTATTTGAGGTCTGAAAGCTCTGCATCTTTTTTTTGTTGTTGTTGTTATTTCAGCCATTTCTCATTTTCTGCAAATAAATGCTCCAAATGAGAATATATTTATTTGTAATTTAGGAGAAATGTTGTCTGTAGTTTATAGAATAAAACAACAATGTTCATTTTACTCAAACATAAACCTATAAATAGCAAAATCAGAGAAACTGATTCAGAAACTGAAGTGGCCTCTTATTTTTTTCCAGAGCTGGTTAAGAGAAAGAGAGCACTTTAAAAAGATCAGGTTACCTGATTTTGCTATTTATAGGTATATATTTGAGTAAAATGAACATTGTTGTTTTATTCTATAAACTACAGACAACATTTCTCCCAAATTCCAAATAAAAATACTGTAGCTTTCAGACCTCAAATAATGCAAAGAAAACAAGTTCATATTCATAAAGTTTTAAGAGTTCAGAAATAATCAATATTTGGTGGAATAACCCCTTTTTTTAATCTCAGTTTTCATGCATCTTGGCATCATGTTCTCCTCCACCAGTCTTACACACTGCTTTTGGATAACTTTATGCTGCTTTACTCCTGGTGCAAAAAAAATTCAAGCAGTTCAGTTTGGTGGTTTGATGGTTTGTGATCATCCATCTTCCTCTTGATTATATTCCAGAGGTTTTCAATTTGGTAAAATCAAAGAAACTCATCATTTTAAGTGGTTTCTTATTTCTTTCCAGAGCTGTTTATCACCTTACAGTATGCTTACAGTATCACGATATATTGTGATGTATTGATATCATCAACCATATCATCAAGCTCTGACCAATACAAATCTCTAATAAACTGAGTGTAATGTTACTGAGCGATGAGTTCATTTCCTTCTTCAGTCACACCTAATAAACCTGCCCATTAACACAAGAGACGAATCAGGTGTGATGAATCCGTGAAATCACTGAATTGTGCTGGAAATGATCCCAGCAGGGCTGGAATTAGCCGAACCCGAGTACAGACCCTTTAAGCTGGCTGTAATTCTGAGGTGTCGGTGGTGAGCTCCTCGCTGACTCCAGCATGAGATCATCTCCGTCACTCCGCCGTAACTCTCTCAGTCTGCTCAGCCGTAAATATGGAGATGAGCTTCCTGTAAAGAAGGAAAGTAATGATCTGCATGAATATGCTAATGCACTGCTTACAAGGTGGCGTTATATAAATAAATAAATAAATATGAACATATAAATAAATAATTATTTATACTGCTGCAGGACGGGGTGAGCGAGCGCTGTAACTCTCTGGGAGGAGATGCTGGATTTGGCAGCTCTGCTTCTGTAAATCTCAGTTTCTGAGTAAATGCCAGAGTCAGTTAGAGCGAGAGCTGTGACTAAAATAACACAGTGACAGTATTTAGGAAAAGTAAAAAAATAAAGGTTTTAAAAACGAATAAAATGCTGGATTTAATTTTGTGCCAAAAGAAGATCTATCTATCTATCTAACATGTTACAATAAGGCTACATAAAATAGCATGAACTCATGCAGTATTTAATGAGTGATTAATCATTAATTCAAGCACATACTGTAACTTATCATGAGTCATCATGAATATGCATGAAGTCTCATACATGTGTTCATGGATGAACAATATATTAATTCATGTATTAATTAAGGTACAAATATGTTACCTACATTTTTATAAACAAAAATAAAGCAGGAGCAAATGAGAGATTTCAGAAGCAAAAGATTTTAGCAACAAAATAAAGCAGAAAAAAAATCTACAGAAAGCAGAAAGTGGCAAAATCCATAAACAAATATTTTTTTAATTACTGCAAAGAATATTAAAGTAAGAAAATATACTTAAAAAAAAAAATATATATATATATATATATATATTTATATATATATATATATATATATATATATATATATATATATATATATATATATATATATATATATGTTTTGTTTGTTTTCCTAGATGATCCTTTGCTCACCATCCTTTGCTCAGACAGCTCCCTCTTACAGCGTCCACAGTTAATCCTGTTGGATGTGGTTGGTCCTTCTTGGTGGTGTGCTGACATTACCCTGGATACCGTGGCTCTTGATGCATCACAAAGACTTGCTGTCTTGGTCACAGATGCTCCAGCAAGACGTGCACCAACAATTTGTCCTCTTTTGAACTCTGGTATGTTGCCCATAATGTTATAGTGTGCATTGCAATATTTAGAGCCAAACTGCTCAAAGCTCTTACTCTGCTAACTGAACCTTCACACTCTTACAGCTCTTACTGGTGCAATAATGTGTAATTAATGAAGATTGGACACCAGGCTGCTCCAATTTAGACATGAAACCTAAAATCCCACACTGAAATGAGACAGGTGTTTCAGTTTCATTACTCTTAAATTCAGAAGGAACACTGATTAATTGAGTGTTCCAATACTTCTGTCCTCATATTTACTGTGTGTTGAGCACTGATTAACTGATTATCACTCTTCTCACGGTTGCAGCAGTTCTGGAGCGTGATTCTGGCGGGCTCGCCCCTCAGTGGTGATCCTGTAGTGAAAACCCTCCTAAGCCGTGTACCCGCACTGCAGCCCGACAGACTGAAGCTCATCACGAGCTTCCCGCGCGTTCCTCCGCCGATCACGTCATCCCAGCGCCCCGCGGTTCTCCCCCGCTGACGCGTAATCCTGTTAGAGCCGAGCACGCTCTGACCGAGCAGCCGGCCCAGCTTCATTTCTCCTGCTCTTAAAATTATATTTCAGAGGGGGGGGGGGGGGGGATATCTGCATAATCCATAAATGCCTCAGGAGGTTGGCAGGTGCTTTTACTGCAAATAAAGAGAACAACCGAAGCTTTTTATCTTTCGGTGTGTGTGTTTGTTTGTGTGTGTTCAAACACTGACTTCGACCAACCGAGCGCTCATGACTTTATGATCATATTTGTCCTATAAAGTCTTATTCCGATCTCTGATTCTGATTGGTTAAATAAAAAAATGTAAGCTAATTTCATAACTTAAAGAGTCAATCAAGAAACATTTCCTAACCTTTAAAAAATGCTTTTACTGTGGTAATTTCTGCCTCTGCAGCGCCCTCTCAGGTTCAACTGTGCTATAGGTGAGGATGATGTGTCCGTGTACTTTGGTACACAGAATTATCACATTATGCAAATCAGTCAGTCAATAATTCCGCCCCTCTGCTGACATCCAACCATCTGCGTCTCATATCTTGCGATCAGAGGCACACTGCTGCTGTTGCAGCTCAGCCAATCAACGCTTCCTTCTGCCTCATCTCTAAACCGATACATCACCCAGTGACCCTCCCAAACTTCTAGCTATTTCCAAATTTTAGCTGAAGCTCAAGTGAGCTAAAATCAGAGGTTTTTGTGCCCCTTTAAGTAGGTTTAATTATTAAAATGTCATTTTCTTTCAAAATATACATAACATACATAAATGAAACTTAATTACCTTCCCATGAATCAACCACGATTAACTACTTTAACAGAACTTGTCTGACAGGAACAAAACAAGATAAAAAAAAGCAACACATTATGCCTTGATCTGAAGAAATTCATAAGTATATGAATTGATATATGAATATTATTGATTGATCAATCAGTCTGGAAAAAAGGTTACAAAATCATTGTTCAAGCTTATACACTGGTGAACCTTACCAGGAGTGACTGGCCTATGGAAATAACTCCAAAAGGGCATGAACAACTCATCCAGAAGGTCACGAAAGAACCCAGAACAAAAAAAAAACTCTACTGACTAAAAAAAAAAACCAAAGAATTGTCTCACATTTGCCAAAAAACATCTTGATGATCCCCATGATTTTATTTTTGGAAGGTATGTGGGGTCAAATCTTAATTTTTGCAGTTTTTAGTCAGTAATTGGCCAAGATAAAAAAAGGAAGGTCATATTTACTTGATTTTCCTAGTTAAAATAAAGCTTATAAAGCTGATTTATTGATTAAGGCATCTAAATCTAAAACTAAAGATTCTAAAGATCCAGACGTTAGACAACAGTAGTAGACAGTAAGACTAGCTTATTTAAAGATGCTGATATGGGTGTGTATGAGTGTTTTGTCCATCTTTAGTGTGTTAGTTTCGCTGTGAGTGTATGTATTTCTGAAAACAGATGTAAGTGATCTCTCTGCTGATTAACTCCAGAATCCTGGGCTCTGAGCTCTGGCAGGATGACGGGTGTTTGTTTGCTGGGCTGCTGGCCTGACCGCTAGTGTCTGAACCGCAGGCGTCTAGATGAGCGTCTGAACGCTTAATATGAACCTTATTAAAGGTTCTATACAGAAACAATAGTCAAAGAACCTTTATCCATAATCCTTATTACTTTATTTATATCCCTAATTTTACAGCCACACAACTTTTTTTTTTGGAATGTGTGGCAAGAAATGTGTATTTTATATATTAATTAAAATTTTTAACACATTTATATAATGCATAAAATGAAATTTACCAGATAAAACATAAAACATTTTTGCTTCATACTGTTTTCAGTATGAAACTCTGCAATTTATATATATAAGAGTTTATTTCAGTTCATTTCAGACATTTTTTGAGAATTTCTATTTGTCTATTCATAATAAAATTTTGACACATTTTGTGTAAGTGACTAGCATATTAAAATATATTAAAATATATAAATATATATATATTTTATATATTGTTATATATATATTGAAATATATAAACATATATTTTAAATATATTTATGAATAATAACTTGTTAGTCGACTGCAAAAGCAAACAAGCTGTTGCCATGTGTTTTTCATGTCTGTGTGTGTGTGTGTGTGTGTGTGTGTCTGTGTGTGTGTGTGTGTGCCCCGGGTGACGATGCCATGCTGTTTTCTCGGTCATGTGCTGTGACATCACAATCTGTTGTCATGGTGATTGCCCAATTTCAATGCACCTGATAAAAAGAGAATTTCTGAATTTATAGCAGACATGCTCTCTCTCTCACACACACACACACACACACACACACACACACACACACAGGCACGCTTGAGCGGTCAGCACAGTAGTTGCCAGGACGTCACACTGTTGGTCTGTAGTCACATGCAGAACGTGTTGATTAGGGAGGACAGGGACAAGCCAACATACCACTGTGACACACACACACACACACACACACACATACACACACACACACACAGACATGCCTGTGTATGTAAATAATAAAAGTAGATTAATCCGTTGGATGGAGTCCTCACAATACTGTTATACAGTATATTTATGCAAATGTTTTATTTTTTCTCTATGTAACTTCATATCTGGTACTTTACTATGGCTCGAACATTTGTTTTACATTTTGTTACCTCACAACCACAAAATTAAATCTATTTTATTGAGATATTAATGATTAATGACCAACATAAAGTAGTGTAAATACGTCTGCACATTTTTTTAGGATATGTCTCTACCAGCTTTGGGCATCTAAAGACTTTTTGACAGATTTTTGCTGATTCTTCTTTATAAAACAGCTGGAGCTCAGTCAGGTTGGATGGAGAGCGTTGGCCTGTGAACAGCAGTTTTCATGTCTCTCCACAGAAGATCAATGGGATTTAGGTCTTTTAAGGACATTGACTGGATCATTCTGATTCTGATGAATATTCATTCTGATCTAAACCATTAAATAATTCCACTGTAGCTCTGGCTGTATGTTTAGGGTCATCGTCTTGTTGGAAGGTCTCAAGTCTTTTGCAGCATCTAACAGGTTTTCTTTTTCCATCCAAACCATCACTGATTGGTGGAAACTTCACACTAGACCTCAAGCAGTTTGGACTGTGTGTCTCTCCACTCTTCCTCCAGACTCTGATCTCTTGATTTTTATAAATAAAATGTAAAATGTACTGATGATCAGTGATGGTTTGGATAAAAAGACATGTCTGATATCTGCTGGTGTTGATCCACTGTGTTTTATTATCAAGTCTAAATTCAGTGCAGTTTTATTTTCCCCAAAAATCAGCACTTCACTTTTATGGAGATGCGGGTTTCATTTTCCAGCAGGACTTGTCACACCGCCCACACAATTTTCTGAGACACTGATTTTTGTGTTTTCATTGGCTGTAAGCCATAATCATCAACAATAAAATAAATAAATGCCTAAAATAGATAAGTCTGTGTTTAATACACCTATATTATATATTAGTTTCAGATTTTAAATTGAATTATTGAAATAAAATGACTTTTCAATGATATTCTAATGTTTTAAGATGCACTGGTACAGCCTACATAATTACATAATTACCAGTATTCAAGGTATTTCTTCTCCTTTTAGTGTCTCTCTGTTTATTCACTCTCTCTCTCTCTCTCTCTCTCTCTCTCTCTCTCTCTCTCTCTCTCTCTCTCTCTCTCTCTCTCTCTCTCTCTCTCTCTCTCTCTCACTCCCGTACTCTCTCATATCTAAAGTGTTGACAGAAATGGAAATCATCACACACTGACCTTTAACTCCCGGGAAAAACCCAATATACCTCCTAGAGTTTCCTGTGCTGATGAAAACATCCTCTATATATGTTTTAGTGTGTGTGTGTGTGTGTGTGTGTGTGTGTGTTAGTGTGTGTGTGTGTGCGCCTTCAGGGGGTCTCTTTCAGAACGTAACCTTTTTTTCTGAAATATAGGGGACCTTTCAAGTGACCGCTGACCTTTTGACCTTTGAGGTCAGGTAGGTGAAGGGTAAGCCAGGTGAGCTCAGGTGTCTCCATTCATGAAGAGAAATGAGGCCTTGTGAGACTCAACAGTTATACAGACAGCGTGTACTTAACAGCCTTTACCACACAGAGCTTCCACTATAGACAGAGAAAAGACAATAGACACATTTATACACACACACACACACACACACTTATACAATGAGAGAATGCAGTCTTGTTCTATATGTATCATCCATCTGTTGTTATAATAAAATGTGCCACAATGAATGGACCAATAGAAATCTTCTAAATTACTTACATTTACATTAGTTTCTATTAAAAGCTAAGAAGCTGCTTTTTTGGAGAACAGGAAGTTGTGCATGACAGCAACAATATGCCCTGTCTGACCAAAAAAAAAGGGTCACCACTTATACTATTTTAGATGGCAACAATTTGTGTAATATTGGCACGTTATAGCACGAACCTCAAGTGTGTTATTGAGATTATACCACAGTTCCATTATTACTGTTTACTGAGAGATTTTGAGTTAAAGAGAAGGAGAAAATACAATATGTTTGGTTATAAACACTCCGCCAGTTAAAATAGTTCCATTGCTGCTCTGTTTGTAGCTGTGTTGTTTGGTTTGTAAGCGCTGCATCATTGCCAGGTTGCCTATATGTGGTGCAGTAATACATGGAGAGCTTCAGTTACGGTGCATTACCGGTTGATATCGGCACTCATAGAACGCCTCTCAGCCAATCACGTTGCAGGGTCGGTGAAGGTAAACCAGCAGCTCATTTAAGGGAACAGTAACAGTGTCTGTATTGAAGGTGTTTGAGCACTGGGAGCACCTATAGGAATGAACTCTGATGATTGGCTGTTGTCAGGGTTTTAATCAGTCAGTGGAGCACCTTTGTTTTTCACCACCAAAATAGAAACAAGCCAGAAATTGACCTGAACACACCTCACTTCCACACCACCACACCCATCAGTGTAGATTTATTACTAAACTATTTCAATGGAATGGGCGCAAGCATGAAAATAGATTGTTAACAAGGCGTAGGATAGCAATGAGCATTGAGACGCGCCTTGTGAAGGGTGTATGATGGGACTCTTAATGTTAAATCTCAACTGCTGTATAAATTTCTACAGAACAACAGGTAGGTGTTCATTTTGATGTTTTAGTTTTATTAAAGGAATAGTCTGAATTTGAAGATGCGATGGATTCTCCACCATCTAAGACCCGTTTATAGAGATGTGTTTGTGCTTTTATCATCATGGTGATCTGTTCCTCACAAACACAAACACTGTGGTTTACTCTGCAGTACTGGTGAAGAGTGTCACGCTCAGTAATGAGTTCTATTGCAGCTTTTATTAAAAGCACACGTGCGCTGCTGAGTGTTTAGTAGGCCACGCAGCCTCTCAGATATTTCACCCCCTGAAGATATAAAATATTAAATGAATGAGTCAGTCTGTCAGTAATCCAAAACACAACAAGACACACAGGCATAATCTCCAGACCCCAGACAGAAGAGGATATAGTGAAAAATATACTGAAAAAACAAATACAATACATTTACTTGATTCATAGAACATTGACACCAAATGTCACAGTCAGTGTTTGAAGTTTAAGTTGGGGTTTACATGTTCTTCCCATGTCATATATACATATATACATACATGTGAATAAATCAGGAAAAAAACTTAATCTCTTTAAAACTATTTACTCATATAGACTTTTGAAGTCTCTGGCATTGACTGGAAGAAAGATTTCCCCACTCCTCCATGCAGAATTCTTTCAGCGGTGTGATGTTTAAGGTGTTTCCTGCTTCACAGCTCGCTTTAAATCACATCACAGCATGTTTAAATGTAATTTCTTCAGTTTTACTTACGTTTAGTTATATAAAGCCATCACACAGTACATACAGTACATAGAGACATGGCTACTGCTTTAGAAAAGCGTAGACAAGCTTTATAGAATGTTTTAAATTTAACTATTTAAATTCGACCTCACAACACGAGTCCGACCTCACAACAGTAGCCCCAAGTATGCATTAATGGGTGGAGCCCATTCCAAAAGAAAAAAAAATTGTCATTTAGAGCATTTATTTGCAGAAAATGAGAAATGGCTGAAATAAGAGTTCAGAAATCAATATTTGGTGGAATAGCTCTGGTTTTTAATCACAGTTTTTTTCATGCATCTTGGCATCATGTTCTCCTCCACCAGTCTTACACACTGCTTTTGGATAACTTTATGCTGCTTTACTCCTGGTGCAAAAATTCAAGCAGTTCAGTTTGGTTTGATGGCTTGTGATTTGGTCATTGTATTCTGATGGGAAGGAAAGTAAAAGAAATAACATGATTGGAGACATTACATTACAAAATGCACCAATCATGGAACCCTATATGTGGCACAGGGAGCGGATAGCTTCCTCATCTACAGCAAACCACACCATAGCAAGTTCACCCAGATCCAGAAAACAAGGCTAGTGTAAAAAAAAGCCCTCATGGGTAGAAAGTGAGAGAGACAGAAATAAAGGGAGAGAAAGAGAGAGAAAACGAGACATCGATACTGGAGATACTGAAAGGAGTGAAAGCTGGTTCTGTATTACAGCTTCATTACAGTCCCAGAGAGGCTGAAATCTCTCCTGAAAAACCTCCCTCTCCGCACTGCAGCACTGCTGCCCGGTTCAGAGAGGGGGATTTGTGAAGATTAGGGAGTCGGATGTAAATGACATGGGAAATGGACGGGGAATGTGAAATTCCAGAGGCGGAATGGGGGACGGATGCAGATCCTGGAAAAGAGCTCTGCGTTTCACACCAAAAACTGACCTCCTTAAAACAAAGCCAAACCGCAAACATATAGCTCGAATGGCTAGAAATTTAATTTGTAAAACCTGTGCAGCTCTTTTTTTGTGGAGAGAAGCTCAGTATAGTTTATTTTTAGCAATAAAAATAGCATTGGAAACTGAATGCAATTTAATATAATCAGATTTTTTTATTATTGTTGGTTGGTTTCCCATAAAGTGATGAAGTGTTTCCACAAAGTAAAGCAAAATAATTGTAATAAATGAAGGTTTAGAGGATTTAACATGATGTATATTTGTTTGAGGTTTTCTTCAATAAAACAAAAATGCTTCCCATGACTGAGAAACACCATAAACATACAGAAATGTACAACATTCCTTATTTAAAAAAAAACTCAGTTTACATGGGAAGGCTCTGACCCAGCACAGGGTGTTTCCATTGGCGTTTGGTGCCACAACTTGATTATTATGGCCAGCACAGCCAAGCTGGTTGACTTCCAGGACTGGTAGCACCATTCCTGTTGACTTCTAGGACTGGTACCACCATTCCTGTTGACTTCTAGGACTGGTACCACCATTCTAATTGACTTCCAGGACTGGTAGCACCATTCTAGTTGACTTCCAGGACTGGTACCACCATTCTTGTTGACCTCCAGTACTGGCACAATTATTCTAGTTGACTTACAGGACTGGTAGTACCATTCTAGTTGACTTCCAGGACTGGTCCCACCATTCTTGTTGACTTCCAGGACTGGTACCACCATTCTAGTTTACTTCCAGGACTGACACATACATTCTAGTTGACTTCCAGGACTGGTACCACCATTCTTGTTGACTTCCAGGACTGACACACACATTCTTGTTGACTTCCAGGACTGGTACCACCATTCTTGTTGACTTCCAGGACTGGCACAACCATTCTAGTTGACTTCCAGGACTGGTATCACCATTCTAGTTGACTTCCAGGACTGGTATCACCATTCTTGTTGACTTCCAGGACTGACACACACATTCTTGTTGACTTCCAGGACTGGTACCACCATTCTAATTGACTTCCAGGACTGGTAGCACCATTCTAGTTGACTTCCAGGACTGGTACCACCATTCTTGTTGACCTCCAGGACTGGCACAATTATTCTAGTTTACTTCCAGGACTGACACACCATTCATGTTGACTTCTAGGACTGGTATCACATTCTAGTTAACTTCCAGGACTGGCAAACCCATTCTAGTTGACCTCCAGGACTAGCACACCCATTCTAGTTGACTTTCAGGACTGACACACCTATTCTAGTTGACTTCCAGGACTGGTAGCACCATTCTAGTTGACTTCCAGGACTGGTCCCACCATTCTAGTTGACTTCCAGGACTGGTACCACCATTCTAGTTTACTTCCAGGACTGACACATACATTCTAGTTGACTTCCAGGACTGATACCACCATTCTTGTTGACTTCCAGGACTGGTACCACCATTCTTGTTGACTTCCAGGACTGGCACAACCATTCTAGTTGACTTCCAGGACTGGTATCACCATTCTAGTTGACTTCCAGGACTGGTATCACCATTCTTGTTGACTTCCAGGACTGACACACACATTCTTGTTGACTTCCAGGACTGGTACCACCATTCTTGTTGACTTCCAGGACTGGCACAACCATTCTAGTTGACTTCCAGGACTGATACCACCATTCTAGTTGACCTCCAGGACTGGTATCACCCATTCTAGTTGACTTCCAGGACTGGTACCACCATTCTAGTTGACATTCCAGGAGTGGTACCACCATTCTAGTTGACCTGCAGGACTGGCACACCCGTTTTAGTTAACTTACAGGACTGGCATACCCATTCTAGTTGATTTCCAGGACTGGTACCACCATTCTAGTTGACTTCCAGGACTGGCATACCCATTCTAGTTGACTTCTGTACTTACTGTAAAACAGTATGTTTTAATAAACTTGTGATCCGGCTACCTGCAGGTTTTTTTTGTGATGCTGTCAGAGTGATTGTGATTGTGGAGCTCGTGCTCCTGTAACCCCCCCCCCCCCCCCCCCCCCTCACTGACCTCTCTAAACTTTCTCTGACTGAGTTTGTGTTTGTTTCAGTCTGGATCTGTTTATGTTTGTCATTAATGCTTATAAATCTCATGCTGAGATCAGAAATGACAAGCAGGATCAACCTTTTAAATACAGAATAGAGCAGGTCAGAGAAACGGAGTGTGCATGATTAAACATTTCCATGTGTGTTTGTGTGTGTGTGTGTGTGTGTGTGTGTGTGTGTGTAGGACTGTGTGTGTGTAGGACTGTGTGTAGGACTGTGTGTGTGTAGCCTGGACCAGAGCGTTGTCTTTAATTGGCCGTGCAGAGTATTGCATGGTAAATTAAAGAAAACAGTTTGGTCTCAGCTGTGGGAGAAAAGAGCAATTAAAGCTCAAACCATGAAGAGAATGAAGAGCAGAAACTCACTTTCTCAACTCAAACCAGAGCCTACTTTCTGCACACAGTAGAAGATAGAATTACATCAATGTTATATTATATACTATTATGTGTTTTTATACACATTATAGTATATATTATAGTATATACAGTTGTCATGCATCTTGGCATGTTCTCCTCCACCAGTCTTACACACTGTTTTTGGATAACTTATAAAATAAAATATACAGGTTCTGGACAATGAAACTGAAAGACCTGGTTTTAGAGCACAATAATTGATTGTGGTGACGGACAGTTCTGGTGGAAACAGGAGAGTTGAGGTGCACATTGAATTCTGCGTGATTTGATCAGCCGTGGTTTTATGTTTTTTGGATACAATCCGGGTTAGCACCCGAACATCCCTTTCAGACAGCTTCCTCTTACAGCGTCCACAGTTAATCCTGTTGGATGTGGTTGGTCCTTCTTCTTGGTGTTATGCTGACATTACCCTGGATACTGTGGCTCTTGATGCATCACAAAGACTTGCTGTCTTGGTCACAGATGCTCCAGCAAGACGTGCACCAACAATTTGTCCTCTTTTGAACTCTGGTTTGTCACCCATAATGTTATAGTGTGCACTGCAATATTGTCAAGTAGACTTAGTAAAAATGTCAATCTATGACCTTCCTTTCAGAATTAGCTGTGGAGTTTTAAATGGTTTTAAATTCTTTAGGATATAACTGTTATGGTTAGTGAAAAATCTAATTCGCAAACTCTATTGAACTCTATTCATCATGTTCACCTTCTAAAAAATGCCAGACTGCGACCACACACACACACATATATACCCACCCACACACAGTGTGCTGACAGATACACCTTGGGGTCAGAACCTCCGCTGTTTCCTGTTGATGGCACATCACAGCTGGAGGTCAGGAGGTTGTGTATGTTCCTCTCAGTGTCGTTCACTGACCCCATAAATAAAAGTGTCCAGTCGTGTGAGCTGCAGTTATCACGGTGAGGACAGTAGTGAGATTATGTAGACTGTAACACTCAGACAGTGTGTGTTTAAATACTTGAAATGCTTGTAATAGTGGATCACCTCCTGCTACAGCAGCTCAATGTTTTCCCCACAACCAGAACCGGCGGCAGAACAGAGGAACGTCTGCAGTTCAGGAAGAATTCAGGGGATTTTTGAAAGACGAGGAAGTAAAACGCTCTGCCAGAAGCTCTTAAAACATACATATTTAATTACTGACCAGATCATTGATTGGCAGAGTTAATTTCTCCTCAATATCTCAGATAAAAGGTGCATTAAGCACTAGTAAGGATGCCTACATGAAAGTGAGCAAGGGTGTCGCCATGTTTCCCTTCTAATGGGGAAGCTGGGGGAGGAGCCTAAGTAAACAAAACTGTAATTATCACAAAAACATTTTCTTTCAAAGTCAAACAAGCGGATGTTAATCTACACAAATTTATCTCCTTCTTTTTATAGTATTTGTTTGATTTTAGTGGTGTCAATCGATTTAAAAAATGTAATCCGATTAATCACAACAAAATTGAGTGATAAACTGTAATTATTCGCATTTGTTTTCTTCAGACGCGAATTTTTATAGTGGATTTTTAAATAAAAAAATAAAAGAATGAATGTAAAAAAAAAAATGTCAAATGCAATTAAAATAATTGTATACACTTGTATGTTTGAGGGGAGATAAAATCAACGTAGGGTGTTGAAATAAAGAATGCATGATGAATTGGATTGTAAATTGCAAAAGTATGGGCACCCTTATCATTTTACTACTTTTTACTGACTTACTGAGACACAAAATTGGTTTGGTAACCTCATTGAGCTTTGAACTTCATAGCCAGGTGTATCCAATCATGAGAAAAGGTATTTAAGATGGCCAATTGCAAGTTGTTCTCCTATTTGAATCTCCTCTGATTTAACCTGTCATTTTCCACTGTGAGGAACATAGTAAGGAAATGGAAGACCACAGGGACAGTTCTTGTTAAGCCCAGAAGTGGCAGGCCAAGAAAAATATCAGAAAGGCAGAGAAGAAGAATGGTGAGAACAGTCAAGGACAATCCACAGACCACCTCCAAAGAGCTGCAGCATCATCTTGCTGCAGATGGTGTCACTGTGCATCGGTCAACAATACTTGCACCAGCACTTTGCACAAGGAGAAGCTGTATGGGAGAGTGTGCTTTTGCATACCTCGGGTGACTCTGTTTGTGGCGTGCTTGCAGAAATGGCTTCTTTTGCATCACTCTCCCATCAGTTATTAGATATATCAAACTGAAATGGCTGCTGCAAACATCCAAATATTTAGAACTAAAATGATTAAGATTAATAGGGGTGCCCAAACTTTTTCATATGACTGTAAAATACTCAGTAGTGCTGTAGTGAATGAACAGTGATGAATCAACAGTGTAATGCAGAGGGTTCATTCTCAGCCAGAGAACAGAGGAGGAGGATGAGAAGGAATGTGGAGAAGAAGGGAGGAAGGGCAGCGCTTGTGGGTAATTTGTCTCCATTTGACCAAGTTCAGCACACACACACACACACACACACACACACACACACACATATATATATATATATATATATATACACACAAAACACAGAGTCTGGATCGCATTGGACATGCAGATGATGTGCCGAGTGAAAACAGCGGGGGAGAGAAAGAAAGAAAAAGGGGAGAGGGAGAAATAAAGGGTGAAACGAGAGATCCATCCATCCAGCCCTCCTCCACTCTTCACATCTGCCAGTATGGACAGGATTAGGCCTTAAAACAGAGGAGGAGAAGAATTAGAGCAAGGAGAAAACAAAACAGCAGTTTGGATTAGACCACAATTATTCCCTTTCTTCATCTTCATCTCTCGCTCTCTCATTCTCACTCTCTCTCGTTTTCTCTCGTTCTCTTTCTCCCTGAGCTCAGTTCAGCCCATATGCTGCTTCACGCTGCATTACTCACAGTCATGGTGTAATTGTGTTGCTCATGTTTCAGAAAGTATGGTGTTATTTTACAGCATTTGACCCTTATTTTACTTTTTTATCCACTTTCTTTTCTGTATCTCGAACAACTCTCGTTTCGAAAGTGTTCTCTGGGCTCGTCTGGAACAGGGTGGGTTCTTCTAGAACAGGAGTCTTGGTTCTAATGCTTATCTAGATCCTTAAGCTTATTTGATACTAAAGATTGAACTGAATGGAACTGGCTAGTATAGATATAGATGCACACAGCACATTGTAAATTATTAGCATAAAGTATTCATATAATAGAATAGATATAGATATACATAGATGTATGTTTGTGTAGCATAAAAAAATGGCCATCTTTATCTCACAAAGTTCAGATAGGAAGTCCAGACCAGCTGTAGTCTTTACTCACACCCTACAACTGTGCTGTTTTTTGCCATTTTCAGACTACAATATCTCCAAACAAATGACAATTCACTGATTCTCTTAATTTTAGATAGATAGATAGATAGATAGATAGATAGATAGATAGATAGATAGATAGATAGATAGATACATAGATA
>NC_064425.1:43191843-43299343 GCF_023375975.1 Astyanax mexicanus
TCTCGTGGATCAGTTCCAGATTGTCCTGTATTAAACTGCTGTCTGATGCGGTGTGAATGTTTACCCAATTCCAGTGACACACCGCCCAGTCATGCACTCACTCACTCTGTATTACACACCACACACACTCTTACACACACACACTCTTACACACACTCTGCCCATACCGCCGCCGCACCGGCCACATGATGTCAGTGCACGGCATGATCTACTAATGACCCTCACCACGCCGCCCCAAAACACTCTGGATTCCATTACAGCCTCACCGCAATCTAACGCTTTCTATACGAGCGGGAAGATTAATAACAGACACAGTTATTCCAGCGGGTGAGAGGAACAGTGGGAAGTTGGTTTTGGGAAAAGCTAAAAACAGCTTTATGGGAAGCTGCCGAGAGCCGGAGGGTGTCGAACAGTCGGAAGGCGCTGTTTTACAGCCTCTGGAAGACGGGAATCTACAGATTTATTAATCATAGGCTAATACAACATGAATTGAAAAGTGTGCCACTGACTCAGTGACCATCAAACCTGTTAAAGAGGGACTGTCCCAAAAGGCTGGCCACTTTATTAGAAACCCAGAGCTGGTTGAAACTTGGGCTCAAACCCATTTTCTTTTGTACCCTACCCCTTGTTTTCGAGTTTAACCCTTCCCTTTGAAACAGAGTTACAAGCCCCCTAAGAATTAGGACAACCCACCAAGAACCCTATACAGATATATATAAACCTATAGCAATGAAGCACTAAAGTTTAGCAACCTAGCTGCTGCTGGTTATCTAGTTAACTTTAGAGCATCGCTAATCTTCAGTAAGGGGGCAGGTGGTACAGGGGTTGGATAATGAAACTGAAACACCTGTCTTTTTTTAGTGTGGGAGGTTTCATGGCTAAATTGGAGCAGCCTGGTGGCCAATCTTCATTAATTGCACGTTAATTGCACCAGTAAGAGCAGAGTGTGAAGCTTTAATTAGCAGGGTAAAACAACATTATGGGTGACACACCAGATTTCAAAAGAGGACAAATTGTTGGTGCACGTCTTGCTGGAGCATCTGTGACCAAGACAGCAAGTCTTTGTGATGCATCAAGAGCCACGGTATCCAGGGTAATGTCAGCATACCACCAAGAAGGACCAACCACATCCAACAGGATTAACTGTGGACGCTGTAAGAGGAAGCTGTCTGAAAGGGATGTTCGGGTGCTAACCCAGATTGTACCCAAAATATATAAAACCAATGCTGATCAAATCACGGCAGAATTCACGGCAGGGCCTAAGAGTTATTGGATCACTCTCTTTCTTACTTTTTCTCACTAGGTATTGTCCAACACTTGAAAAATGAGCCTATCAAGCCAACATTAGACATCACAACTGCTGCCTCCTGATTGGTCGCCCATCAGTTGACTCATCTTTTGATAAACACTGTGGTTGGTTTCTGACCTCAAACACCACTTTGACTCTATTATGGAGAAAACGAACAAGAGCTGTAGTCTCATAGGTGCTCCATTCAATGTGATGCACACATGGAAACTGGTCAAACACTATGGATGATCATGTTGTTCATGTTGTGATGATGCCTAGTGATGCTGCATGGATGGCACTTGGAAAAAGGTTGCATTTGAGTTGTATTAGAGAAGGCTTGGGCAGATCTTCAAGTAGTGGGAGGAGTTCCTCTAGGAAGGGGGGATTCTGATAACATTATTATTGTACTGAACGGTACTGTCTAGTTTGTCATTGCATTAAATTCTTAGTAGTCATTGTCTGGGTGCCCATAGGCAACTGATTGGTTTGCTTGCCTTGTTGTGATGGGCCTGGTGGTAGGTATGTATTTCGTATAAAGTGACCAGTAATTGGAAGTATACATCTACCAGAAGAATTTTACCAGTCATTTCTCATTAACCAGTTATTTCTCCCTGTTTTCATTGCAAGAAAGCCTGTTGGATTCTAAACTGGGCTTTGTTCTAAACCAGTAAATGGTTTTTGGACCTCGTGAGTAATTTCCCAGTTGCTCAGCGATCCCAGTCGTGATGGTTTTTCCACTCCTCTCAGTAGAGCTTGAAGTTTTGCAACAGTTTCATTCCCAGTTCTGAACAGGATGATTACGCTAACTGTACTTTATGGTTTGTTTTTTTTTAAACGCTTTTTTAAACGTCTTTCCCTGATCCCAGTTCCACAGTCCCAGTTACTCAGCCTGGGCCGAGTTCAGAGACGTTCCTCGGGGAGAGCTGAGTGATCAGCTCCAGGTGGCGCCGGCGTGACCTCAGAGTATATACTCATCTTCTTCTTCATCACTGTCATTTGGTTAATCTCCTTTGCCTGTGCCTCTCTCGTCTTGTCGTCCTTCCCATGTTCTTCAACTTCTTTTCATTTTTCCTGCATTTTTTCCTGTTCTTTTCTATTATGGTCTCTTTCTCTTTCTTTCTCTTGTTCTTGTCTCTCTATTAATGTTGTTTTGGTTTCTTTTTACCGGTTCGTCATTGTACTGTCCTTAGTTTAGTTGATATTCTGCTTCTTTTATTTTCTTCCACTGATTTTTCATCATCTGCAGGTTTTTTTTATTGGCTTTGGTTGAACTTTTATTGGGGTTTTTGATGTGCAGGAATTGTAATGTATTGTTAATATCCTAGGGGCTTATTTGTTTCTGTTGGTGTTTTTTAGTGTTTGTTGGTTTTATTGGGTTTTTATGGAATTCCTTTGGTTTTATTGGAGTTTTAAGTTTGTAGGGATTATATCATATTGTATGGGCTTAATTGTGGCTGTGGGTGTTTATTAGTTTTGTTTGTTTTATTGGGATTTATTGGGTCTTTATAGGGTTTATTCTGGTTTTAGGTTTGCAGGGATTATATTGTATTGTATCAGTTTATTTGCTTCCGTTGGTATTTATTAATGTTTGTTTGATTTTATTGGTTTTTATAGAGTTTTTATGGGGTTTATTGGGGTTTTAGGTTTGAGGATTATATTGTATTGTGTGAGCTTAATTGTTTCTGTTGGTGTTGATTAAGGTTTGTTGGTTCTATTGGGCTAATATTGGGTTTTCATTGAGTTTTTATGGGGTTTTAGGTTTGCAGGGATTGTATTGTATTGTATGGTCTTAATGGTTTCTGTTGGTGTTTATTAGTGCTTGTTGGTTTTATTGAGTTTTTATGGGGTTTTTGGGGTTTTAGGTTTGCAGGGATTATATTCTATTGTATGGGCCTGACTGTTGGTGTTTGATAGTATTTGTTGGTTTTATTGGGGGTTTATTGGGGTTTTATTTGAGGTTCTTAGTTTTGTTATAGTTTTATAATTTTTAATTTTGTTATGTTTTATAGGCCAAGATCTCTGCGGTCTGACTGCTGATGTCTATCTTGGTTGTGTTCAGTCAGTGGAGCACCTGTGTTTTTCATTGCCAAGAAAATTTACCTTAACAAACCTCATCTCAAAACCACCACACCCATCAGCGTAGATATATTCACAAGCACTGTTGCTATTTAAACAAGGCAGGTGTTGGGGGGAAAATAGACTATTAGTAAAGTGTAAGATAGTAATGAGCATCGCAATATGTCATGTACATGGTATGAGATAGGGCCCTGAGTGTTTGGGTTTTTTGGGGTTTATTAGTATTGTAAAGTTTATTGGTGGAGTATTTGTTGGTTATGATATGGTGTAATAGACCATTTATTACCCTTGTTGCAGTTTTTTGGAATTTAAGGATGTTTTCTAGGGATGGGATCTTTGGTATATCAGTCTTTTAAGTTCTGTTTGTGTTTGATATGGCTATTTATTGAGTTTTTAAGCAGGTTTGTTTGGTATTTGTAGTCGTATACCTTTATCTTTGGATATTTTTTATATTTTTTTATTGGGGTGGTGTATTGGTGGTTGCTTTTGTTGAGGATTGGTTTTCTTTCATTTTTTTTTAAGTTTTATTGTGTTTTTTGATGGGTTTTTTTCTGCAGTTTATTGGTGTTTATTACCATTTATTGGTGGTTTACTGTTTTTTTTTTTAATTTAAGTTTCCTGAGGTTTGATTGGTTGGTTTTGTCTAGTCTGAAGGGTTAATCACACTCTGTATGACAGATAAATACAACAGACATGTATTCATGAGTTCTGTAGCACTTTCACTTTTAGCCCTGTGAATATCACACACATTAAATAGGAACAGAAACAGTGGTGTGTGTGTGTGTGTGTACACACACCTTTAACACAAAGACTGTGAAAAGAAGTCCACTGTGCCATATGGAGCCCCAGCGATGATAGCTGTTAATTTTAATAGTTATTAAGATTCTTTATATAGAATTTGGCCAAATGTCCCACAATGACATAATATCACATTTTTTTATATAAGCATTTGGATACACAATAGCTGAACACACACACACACACACACACACAGACACAAATCATTTGTGAGCATGTGCAAGTCAGTGTAAATGATAGCATCTGGCAGTCAGATGCAATCAAAATTTTGTTATATTACATTATATACAAACCATTTATTATAATTAACATGAACCCAGTTCAGTTTCAGTTGGTTACACACACACACACACACACACACACACACACATTTGGGTTATTTGGGGTGAGACATGTGTCTCTCTCTCTCAGACACAGGACAAAAACACTCCGCATGTGTCTTGCTTTGATAATTTGCCCACATGTATATATATTTATATACAGTATCATATCAGCAGCTGCTTCAGTAAATAAAAGCTTAATGATGGTAAATTAGATGAGCTGCTGATGGAATCGAACATATCCACTCAGGGCGCTATTTTCTAAATATATAAATAGTTCAGCAAATGTAATTTAACATGCAAAGTAAATTGATAAGATGATAAGTTAATTTATTTGCCAAATAAAACATGTTTAGATCAAGTTAGTTAATTGGTTTGCATGGCTAAAATTAAAAGGTCTGTGTGGCTAAAATTAAAAGATCTGTGTGGCTAAAACGAAAAGGTCTACGAAAATAAAATTTAAAGATCTTTGTCGCTTAAAAAAAAAGGTACGCATGGCTAAAATCAAAAGTTCAGTGCAACTAATATTAAAAGTTCCACGTGGCAAACATTAAAGCTCTGCATGGCTAAAATTAAAGCTTTGCATGGCTAAAATTAAAGCCCTGCATGGCTAAAATTAAAGTTTTGCCTGGCTAAAATTAAAACTCTGCACTCTGTACAGCTAAAATTAAAGCTTCACACAGCTAAAATAAAGCTTTACATGGATAAAATTAAAACTCTGCATTCTGCACAGCTAAAATTAAAGCTTCACACAACTAAAATAAAGCTTTACATGGATAAAATTAAAACTCTGCATTCTGCACAGCTAAAATTAAAGCTTCACACAACTAAAATAAAGCTTTACATGGATAAAATCAAAACTCTGCATTCTGCACAGCTAAAATTAAAGCTTCACACAACTAAAATAAAGCTTTACATGGATAAAATTAAAACTCTGCATTCTGCACAGCTAAAATTAAAGCTTCACACAACTAAAATAAAGCTTTACGTGGCTAAAATTAAAACTCTGCACTCTGCACAGCTAAAATTAAAGCTTAAAACAAAAGCTTTGCATGGCTAAAATTCAAGCTCTGCGCTCTCTGTGGCTAAAATTAAAACTCTGCACGGCAAAAATTAAAAGGTCCAAGTGGCTAAAATTAAAAGGTCTGTGCGGCTTATATTAAAAGTTCCACATGGATAAAATTAAAGATCTGCATGGCTAAAATGAAAGCTTCACACGGCTAAAATTAAAACTCTGCACGGCAAAAATTAAAAGGTCCAAGTGGCTAAAATTAAAAGGTCAGTGTGGCTAATATTAAAAGTTCCACATGGTTAAAATTAAAGCTCTGCGTGGCTAAAATTAAAAGGTCCGCACAACCGCTCAAATCAGTGTGCCACACAACTTGTGAGAGTACGAACACGGCCGATTTCAGTCCAGCTGCTGCTGCTGCTGTATGAGAAGGAGAAGACAGCACTTGATTGGAGTGTGTGATTGGGGTGTGTGTGTATGAGACGTGTGTGTGACTGATTGATTAAGTCGTGTGATTTTATGATTATCTGATTATCAGATAAAAATAACTAAGTATCACTAAAACCAGCAGACAGCTGTTCTACAGTCCGACAGTCAAAACACAGCGACTGTAGCTGATAATATCATTATAATCCCTCCACTGAGACTCAATTACCCACAATACACTGAGTGACGTGCAGCTCTGAGTGTGTGAATTGTTTTCCCTCTGTTAATATTAATAGTTATTATTAGTAGTAAATAATATTAATAAATAAATTTAATATTATAATTATTGTGTCAGAATTACTGTGGAATTGATTGTTTTAACATTAGGCTCTTTGGTAAGTTTGGTAATCAATAAGCTAAAGCTAGTTTGTTTAGATGTGCAGTATTTCTAGTATTTGTATTCAGCACATTTGTCACTTTTATCGATCGTCTGGGTTGAATTGAGTCCAAACAGCATTTAATACTTTATTATTTTTACAATTTATACTATGTTTTCATCTTGGAACTCTCCCACAGAGACAATTTTCACCCAGTCTCTTTCTTATTATTGAATAATTAACTCTGATCTTAACTGAGGTGAGTGAGATCCTGCAGTTCTGTAAATGTTGCTCTGGGTTCTTTTGGGACCTCCTGGATGAGTTCTTCATGCCCTTTTGGAGTAATTTTGTTCGGTCGGCCGGTCACTCCTGGGAATGTTCACCAGTTTTCCATGTTTTTTTCTCCATTAATGAATAATAGTGAATCACTGTGGTTCTCTGGAGTCCCAAAATTTGTAATCTTTTCCAGACTGATAGAAGACGGTTTGAATTGATTCTTTAAATGGTCATTTAAATAGAAAGTGCTTTTTATATTTATTTAAGTTATATTTGTCTGATATTAAAGTTTTAAAGAATGTAAGTCTCTCTCTCTCTCTCTCTCTCTCTCTCCAGATCAGAATGTGTGAAATGTCCATTCTTTCATTCTTTTATCTCTTTCTGTGGTGTTGATTTCAGGAGGGCATATGGCTGTTAGATTGAGTTTCTTATCTGGCTCAGTGTGGGGTCAGTACGATAACCTCTCTCTCTCTCTATCGCTCTCTCTCTCTCTCTCTCTCTCTCTCTCTGTCTCTCTGTCGCTCTCTCTCTCACACACACACACATCTACACAAAGACACACACAAAGAAGTGGCTATCCAGGATCCAGGTTTTCCTCCCCAAAGGGAGATGGTTTAGGATCGTATGGCGATAGCTTATTGAATTTTAATCAGTGTGGTCATCTCATGCTAACTCCCTGGACACATTCTGCCTTTTGGTCAACCAAATGGTGTGTGTGTGTGTGTGTGTGTGTTTTGTTGAGAGGGTAAAGAATTTCAAGCTTTTCCTTCTCACCACACTTAAATGACAGTTTGGCACTGAGGATACCAAGTGAAGAAGTGTTTAATCTCTTCTATCACAGCCACATCTTTGTAGTAAAGTGTGCAGCATATGTTTAAAAAAAAATATATATATATATATATATATATATATATATATATATATGTCTTTTTTAAAAGCAGTACATGTTAAACTAAGGTCTCTATGTATGTTTTTGCATTATTGCTGCTTTACAGAAGTGTACAGACACACACCCATACCATGACAGAAACTGGCTTTTGGACTTGTTAACTGATAACAGTCTGGATGGTCCTTAAAAAAGTTTCCCTTCTCCAAAGTAGCACCTCTTGGAATTCAGGCTTTCAGTTAACAGCTGTGCTGAACTCACCAAGAGTTAATTACTTGAATTTATTTTTTAAGTATTTAAGTCTCTTAATAAAGTTAGTTTGAGAGCATCAGTTAAAGTAAAGTAGTGAAGAGGTAGAGTTACAGGTATACAGTGAATAATAGTGAATATTTGAGTAATGTTCGAATCCAGATTATGAGAAGCAACAACTACTCAACTAACTAAAGAAAAATACTTTAAGTGCAGTCACTGCAAGACAACCAAAAACATTATGACGATGGAACTGGCACTCATCAGGACCACCTCAGGAAAGGAAGAGCAAGAATTTCCTCTGTTGTACAGGATAAGTTCATCTGAGTTACCAGCCTCAGAAACAAACACGAGTCTTTAGGTCTGTTTTACCTTTTAAAGTTACTACATGATTCCTTATGTGTTCCTTAATAGTCTGAATCACTTCACTATTCATTTACTATGTAGGAAAAACAAAAATATTAAATGAGAAATGAATATATTTTGCATTAATACTACTGTCTGCAATCAGATGAAAGTTAAAGTAAAGGTAAGAAACAGTGGATTTTTATTAGAATTTGGATTTTTATCATATTTCATTCTATCCTAACTCCGATTTAAGGTAGTAGAACTCACAATGTTCAGTGAAACATCACTAGAGACTCTAGAGTGTGTTGCTGGAAAATCATGCTATTGTCTGGCTATGTCTTTCTATCTCACACACACACACACACACACACACACACACACAACATGCTGTTTTATAAGCTACATTCTTAGCTATATTTATAGCCATAGTGATTGATGTAAACACACAGGCGTACAAACACACACACACACACAGCTTCTCAAGAGAATGTGGACTTGTCACATTTTTCCAGCTTAAAGCACTAATAGTGAGATATGGAGGTGCTTGGGAAGAAACACACACACAAACACACACACACACACACACACACACACACACACACACACACACACACACATCAATACTGGGCTCTTTGTTTCTTGGCTTGTAGATATATGACAAAAGTAAAAGTTGAGTTCACAAGGGACGATATCTCACTGCCACAGTGCACACACACGCACACACACACACACATAAAAACACACACACACACACATTTAAACACACACCTATAAAACATCCAGCCATTTAATTTACTCTGCTCCCAGTAGAAAAGTCTGATTATTGCTCAGGTTTATATATTAACTACAGGAATGAGGACAGTACCCACATTCTCAGCTCAATGCACACATGGCCCGTTTCCATTAAACTGGCCGTAAAGCTCTTCATTCTGTCTCTTCATTTTAAAGCTTTAAACAACTCAGGATATTCTTATATATTGCATAAGGTACCACTTTAAAATAAGACTACCTTTATAAAGGGTTTATAAATGGTTTATTAATGGTTAATAGTTAGGTTGTAAATGCCTTAAAAATCATTAATAATCAGTTATAACACATACATAGAAAGAGCAACAATATAGACGGCTGTGGGTTCACTATTTGGTAAACAGCAGGTCATTGTTGCCCTTTCTACGTATGTGTTATAACTGATTATTAATGACCGGCGCATCCACGCCAATTAATATTTTTTTAATTCAGACAATTGTTTTTTTCCAAGCATTTTATTTTTTACTCAGTAATGGAAAGTTTTGCAAAGTAAATTACTTGTGTCAAAATGTAATTGAGTAAAAGTAAAATTACCTATTTTAAAAAC
Organism: Astyanax mexicanus; assembly: GCF_023375975.1. Lineage (NCBI taxonomy): Eukaryota > Metazoa > Chordata > Actinopteri > Characiformes > Acestrorhamphidae > Astyanax > Astyanax mexicanus. The sequence goes on from NC_064425.1 coordinate 43,201,251, forward strand.
TACTTTTTTTGTACTAAATTACAAATTACTAATAAAATGTACTCAATTACAGTAATGTGAGTAAATGTAATTCATTACTTTCCACCTCTGGTATTCAGTCATTTTTTAAAGTAGCTATGCCATCACTGCTGCTAACTGGTCTGTTGGGGGGGGGGGGGGGGGGGGGGCAGGGGGGTGTTTGGTGGGTTCTGGGTCTGAATGTGGAGGACGTTTAGCTGCTGACAGGCCGGCCGGTGATGAAAGGATGAAACTGAGTAAAACAGAGAGAAAGGAAGCATAAACTGTTCAGATTAGATAGATAGATAGATAGATAGATAGATAGATAGATAGATAGATAGATAGATAGATAGATAGATAGATAGATAGATAGATAGATAGATAGATAGATAGATACTTTATTGATCCCCGGGGGGAAATTCTTGGCATCCAGCAGCAGGTTACACAATACACAAAGTTAAAAAAGATAAAATATAAAATATAAAGATACATATAAATACAATCAAATAAGAAATAGAATATACAGTGTAAATGTACAGTCTTCGTGTGTGTGTGTGTGTGTAATGGAGATGGAGAATGGAGGTAGTGCAATTGAACACAATAGACAGTGAACACCAGTTGATGTGCATAATGTGAGGATAACTGATGTCAGCCAAACAGAAAGTGCAAATACACAGTTATATAATAATTTAAATTAAATTAAGCAGTGCAAAAGATACGTAAACAGTGCAAAAGATACGTAAACAGTAGATGAATTAACTAGTGAATGAACTACTAGTGCAAAATATGGTAGAACTATAAAAAGTGTTCTAGGCATCAGCAAGTCTGAGAGTGTGTCCAAAGCTGGGGGTGTGTCCATGGTGTGGCCAGAGTGGCCGGAATGAAAAAGTTTCACAGAGTCTTTAGTTTGCTGTGCTGAGATGAGTTGAACAGTCTTATGGCCTGAGGAACAAAAGACTTTCGGAGTCTGTCTGTGGAGCAGGACTGGGACAGCAGTCTGCCGCTGAATGAGCTCCTCTGCCTGGTGATGGTGCTGTACAGAGGGTGGTGAACATTGTCCATGATGTTCAGCAGCTTACTGAGGGCTCTCCTCTAGAATGTTTAACAGAGAGTTTATATCTGCTGTTAGAGAGGTGAAGACCCTGATGTTTTGTACACACACACTCTTTCTCTCTTTCTCTCTTTCTCTCTCACACACACACACACACACACACACGGCTGGCTGGTGGAGATGATGGACTCTTCGCGGCATGTGCAGGTCAGATCTTCTGAAACACTTCAGGATCACTCAGCAATCCCCCCCCCCCCCCACCCCCCCGTCTGTTTCTGAGGTGCTGAAAGCTCTGGCATCTTAATGCAGTCTGCTGAGAAGTGTGTGTGTGTGTGTGTGCGTGTGTGTAGCGGTGGTATAGAGGGTGAGATGGTGTAAATCTGTTCTTCAGTTCTCTCAGTTGTAAACATTGCAGAGAGTCATAACAGAGAGAAATAACGACCCAAACACTGATAAACCAGCATAACATTATGACCACCTCTTTCTATTAGCTCCACTGATCATATAGGAGCATTTTATTTATATATATATAATTCTATGATAATTACAGACTGTAGTTCTGTATCTGTTTCTCTGTTTACTTTATAATAATATTTCTTTTGCACAGTTCTTCAATATTCAGCACTTAGAGGAGAGAAAACCACCACAGAGCAGCTATTAGTATTATTAATATTTGGGTGGTGGGTAGTTATTCTCAGCACTGCAGTGATTAACACTGATTAGTATTATAAATTACTTAAAAATTAGATTTAAAAAAACTTAATTCACTTGAAGAAACCAATGACCTCAAATGATTTAAGTAGCCTTAATTTAATAGAGTTTACAGTGTATAGTATAGAAACCCTGATAGATGCTACTGTACACTATAAGCCTATATACACTGAATTTACCAAAGAAATATGAGGAAACCAGTGGAAAATGTTAATTGATTAGCAGTGCAAACTTAAGTTATGCTAACTTAATTTTATTTTTGTTATACCAATTTAGTTCCAAGTAAATACAAATGTTGATTTCGTCTTACTTTTCTTTTAAATTTCATTTTATATAAATATTTGTATTGTAAATATATATATATATATATATATATATATATATATATATATATATATAAAATACAGTTGCCACTATAGAGTGACACAGCCAACACAACGCAAAGGGTTCTGCAGCAGCTCAGAAAATGCTGCTTGTTCTTACAGCCTACAACATCCAGGCCAGGCAAAATCTCCAAGGTGATTTAAGGGGGTCTGATGGTGAGAGTTAAAAACTGAGGACACACCCAGTATGCTAATATATTAGTGCCAGAAGCCAATAGAAATAACGCTGCTAACGGCAGCAGGCTAAAATCACAAACTTAAAGTCACCTAAAAGTGGTTTTAATGTTATGACTGATGAGTGTGTAGAATTAAATAAGTATTTAAAAAGAATGGTAATAAACCATGTGTGTGTGTGTGGGGGGGGGGGGGGGGTTGAGTTAAATGAATGTTGACATGAAAGAAGAAGGAGATGATCATGGGGGATCTGGAAATCAAAACATGCAGCCAGCTGGAGATGTTCAACACACACACACACACCCACAACACACACACACGCACACTCTTACACACACACACACTGTGCAGTTTCCGAGTAGTAGCCAGACAGTGAAATTTCATCAGATTACATCATTATTTTGAAATATAAATGAAGCACGGCTGCAAGCCATCTACATCAGGACACACACTCCTCACCTAACACACACACACACACACACACACACTGTCTTACACACAGCAAAATCATACTCTGCTGGTTTTGTTCCACACTACTGAACACTTAAGGGACAAAAGTAATGGAACACCCCCTCTCATTCATTTTAATTTAAAACAATTATTACAAATAATTTATTCTGCTTTTGTTGGAGTAACTGTCTCTACTGTCCAGAGTGCTTTAATTTTCCCAAAAAATTAAACCTTATGTATAAATTGAGGAGCAGTAAAGCCACTCCACTGAAGTACAGAGTTATAAGGGTGAGTTTTCAGTGAAGTTTCTCCAGCACTAAGGCTGGGAGCAGCAGCATTAGCATTAGCCGCTAACCAAAGCGCTAGCTCTTTCACTGCTCAGAGGTGAGTATATCGGACTGTAGTCTGCGCGTTTTTTCCCGGGCAGCATTTATTAGCGTTAAGCTCTGCTAATCACAGCTAGCACTGCTGCTAACTGAGGCTAGCGCTGCTGTTAATTGAGTTGTTGAAAATATTGGAAAGCTAAGTTTACTGTAAATAAACTGAAGAGCTTTACTCACCCAAAATAAACAGTTTTTAGGAGAGAAATCTGTGTAGGTTACTGTGCAACACCCTTGTTCCTTACTAGTGTCACTTAAAATGCACCTTATAATCCATGTGCACCATATGTAGGAAAATAGACCAGATAATAGACGTTCACTGATCATTTACTGCACGCTGATTGATAAAATACAGTAATTTGTGTATTCGATTGTATACAGCAGCATAAAAACTACACTGTGGGACTTTGGTAAGACTTCATGAGAGTTTCACCCTACAGAACTGTATAACTCTGTGTAACTTGAGTCATGTTCATGTAAAATTATGTAGTATTAATCTACACATCAGTCCTCATGATTCTCTCACAGGAGATATTTCTTCTAGATCTCTCAGCTTGTCAACAAGTGCACGTGTACAGCTGTAAATGAGAGTGTGATTTGTATTTACTGCAGTGCAGTAAAACTGAAGAAAAATAAAATAATTAAAATAATAAAGAATTGGTGAATTGGTGCGGAAATCTGACTCCCCTTGGCTGGAAGGAGCATCACACACCTGGCAAAGCAACCAAAACTAAACAGAGCAAATAAATACACTGAAACAAACACACAGACACTGGTGCGAACTCTGGTTCAGTTTTTTAGCTAAATTAATTAAATTATTCAGAAAATGAATAAAATTAATGAAAGAAAAGTATAATATCTGCACACAGTGACATCATAAAAGCTTCATATGTGTGAGTGTGTGAGAGTGTGAAAACCTCACATGTCATCCTTCGCTGCTGCTGCTTACTGACTCAACACACACACACACACACACACACACATTTTCTCCATTCCATCCCTCTCTTCTTCTTCTCTCCCTTTTTTCCCTCTCTCATCCCTCCGCTGCAGAGCTGGGCTTCCCCCTCGAGACACTCGCCTGACCCATTTACACTCACTCCTACAGAGAGAGAGAGAGAGAGAGAGAGAGGGAGAGGGAGAGAGAGAGAATTATAGAAGGGCGATGAGTGGGGGGGAAAAGGAGAAAAAGAGGGAGGCAACAAAAAAGAGAAAGAGGAATAAGGAAAGAGAAAAGTGAGAAATTCGATGAAAGAAAAAGAAAAATGAAAGAAAATATGGGAAGGATAGAGAAAAACAGAGAGAGATAGGGAGAAGGATGAAATAACAAGAATGAGAGAGAAACAGAGAGAGAGAGAGGGTAATAAAGGGGGTGATGAGTGGAGGAAAAAGGAGAAAATAGGGAGACAACAAAACAAGTAAGTGAGAGAGTAAGAGGTGTGGACGAATCAAATTGAGAGAAACAAAAAGGAGGGAGAGAAAGATCATTTAGAACAGAGAGATGGGATGAGAGAAAAAAGAAGATTAAAGAAAAATATGGGAAGGATAGAGAAAGAAAAAGAAAAAGAGAGAGAGAGAGTGAGAGTGAGGGAGAGAGGAAAAAAAGATGAAAGCACAAGAATGAGAGAGGGAGAGAGAAAGAGAGAGATGAATGAGAGAGGGAGAGGAAAGCATAGAAAGAGAGATAAAAATGGACCAATCTACTTAAGAAAAAAGAGGGAAAGCAAAAAAGGAGAGAGGAGGAAATGAGATGCAGAAAGCTTAAGAGAGAAAGCATAAAGAAAGAGATGAAAGAAACAGTGAATGAGTGAGAGAGAGAGAGAGAGAGAGAGAGAGAGGAAAGATCAGTGAAATACACAGACAGAGAAAGAAGGAATAGAAAGAAGAGAAGAGTGTCATAGAGAGGGAAGAAGAGAGAAAAGGAAACAACAGACAGAGAGCAGAGAGAGAGAGAGAGAGAGAGAAAGCAACAGAGTGAAAAGAGAGAAAAATAAGAGAAAGCAACAGAGAGAAGAGAGAGACAGAGAAAGAGAGAAAAGAGAAAGCGACAGAGAGAAGACAGAGAGAGAGAGAGAAGTAAGAAATAACAGACAGAGAGAGAGAGAGAAAGCAGCAGAGTACAAAAAGAGAGAAAAATAAGAGAAAGCAACAGAGAGAAGAGAGAGACAGAGAAAGAGAGAAAAGAGAAAGCAACAGACAGAGAGAAGAGAAGAAAGAGTGAGACAGAGAGAAAAAGAGAAAAGAGGAAGCGACAGACAGAGAGAAGAGAGAGAGAGAGAGAGAGGGAGAGAGAGAGAAACACATGCTGGTGATTTAAGCTGAATTCTTCTGGTCCATTTTTGTATTTAGAAAGACTGAAAAATGACCAGAGTGCACGTCATCTGTTTGAATCTCTCTCTCTCTCTCTCTCTCTCTCTCTCTCTCTCTCTTTCTCTCTCTCTCACACACACACACACACACACACACACACATATCCACAATATAAATGCTTTAATCAAACACACACACACAGTTTAATTAAGATAGATGTCTGTGTCTAACTCAGTAAATGAATGATCTTTTCTTTGGCTCTTAAGCAGCTTCATTAAAGCGTCTTATGGAGCTCTCCCCTTTCTCCCTACACACACACACACACACACACACACACACACAGACACACACACATACACAGAGAGAGAGAGAGAGAGAGAGAGAGAGAGAGAGAGAGAGAGAGAGAGAGAGAGAGAGAGAGAGAGAGAGAGAGAGAGAGAAAGAGATGCACTCCTGGCACAGAGTGACTGTGGTGGTAAGAGGAAGGTGTGCAGCAGCAGCAGGGCTGTAAATGATGATGCTCTCTTTATTGATTATGAATGAGAGCCACACTGACTGACTGTGTGTGTGTGAGTGTGTGTGTGTGTGTGTTTTGCTGCTGCTGTGTAGAGTGCTGACTCCACTGGGGGAATGTGCTGACTCTATAATGACTCTATATAATCTCTATTTGAGTTAGACTCTTCTGTCCTCTGGTGGTCACTGTGTGAACTGCACTGGACAAATATATAAATAGTTAATATAAAAAAAATACATCAATATAAAATAAAGAGGTATGTAAATGATCTACAGTCTTAAGCCTCTTTAATTCAGTTTTATCTATAAATAGAATTTCTATTTGTACGTTTATCAAGAATTTTGACACAGTGTAAAGGACGGCGTGTGTTCAAATTAAACTAAAAATCCCCCAAAATGTAAAAAGCAAATGACTTTATATATATTTTAGTAGGAAGGTAAACGAGGGAATGAGATATTAATGTGTGGGAACGCTATACTAATATGCGGGAACGTGATAATTAAGGCGTTGGAACAAGATAATTAAGGCGTGGGCACAACCTGTACAGTGTTTATGCTTAGGTTATGTTAGCACCCAATTCCCTCAACTAAGTATATAATTTATTGTCATATTTCTGCCATAAAAATAAATAAATAATTGATAAGCGATGTATATTACGCAATTTAATCTTTTTAATTAGGACTAAAAGTCTAAAGTCAGTGAAGTTTTGTTTTCCCACAAAATCTTACAGCCCTTCATGCTTCCCTCTGCTGCTGACAACTTTTATGAAGATGAAGATTTCATTTTCCAGCAGGACTTGGCACACTGCCCACACTGCCAAAAGTAGCAATTGGTCTTATTATATATTCTTATTTTCTGAGACAGTGATTTTTTTTTTAATTGACTGTAAGCCGTAATCATCAACAATAAAAGAAATAAACGCTTAAAATAGATCTATATAATATATAAGTTTCACATTTTGAACTAAACTACTGAAATTTTCAATGATATTCTATATATATTTTTAGATACACTAGTACAGTGTTTCTCAACCAGGGTGCCGCGGCACCCTGGGGTGCCGTCTGGCTTCATCGGGGGTGCCGTCAAAATATTGCGCATCACCTGCATATTTCCTTTCCAGAGTCAGCGCGTGTCGGGGTGTGTCCCAATTCACAGGCAGCATACTCTGGAGGATGCGACCCACAGAGATAGGCGGTGTATTACTGCGCAGCTGTGACGCAATCTGTCTTCGAATACAGCCTCCGAAGGATGCGGCCCCTAAATTGGGACACACTGTAAAGTTTTTCCCCCACGCGATGCACTGCGAGAGTAGTGTGAAGCGCTCAAGCTCGCATGGAACGTTTTTTTAAAAGAAGACTGCAGGTTCAGATAACTCTGAATCGGAGCCATTAACTTCTTCATCCAGTGGTAGTTCAGCAGTGAGTGTAGCAGAGTATTTCACTCGTTTGAAAAGTCAGCAGGTTTCGCGCTAATTGTAAATAACCCCCCCACCCCCCCTTCTCACCTGAAATAAAATATTCCGCCAGCAACTCTCCTCGTTCTCACCTGAAGTATTGCGCCAGCAATCCCCCCGCCCCCCATTTGTAAACTGGGGTGCCTTGAGATTTTGCATACTTTTAAAGGGTGTCGTGATAGAAAAAAGGTTGAGAAACGCTGCACTAGTATATTGCAATTTAAAATACAGACATTTTCCAAAATTTTGCATGTCATTATATTAATTCTGCAAGATGTGCATCGATGATTGGAGTAAAATAAATGGTATTTGGTAGATATAATTGATAATATGGTAGATATTTTCATGTAAAATGAGAAAAATGTTTTTTTTTTTTGTATGTGCACAAAATCTCTCAGGTAATGCTATCCTTGATCATGATATTGCCACCTACTGGATACAATCTGTATTACATCTACATCTACAAAATGAGGCCAAGTTTAAAAATAGCAGCTATTATTATTATTATTTTTTTTTTTTTTTTTTTTTTTTGGGTGACGGGTTGTTACAGATACAGCAGTGCTGCTGGAGTTCTTAAACCACGCATGATTTTAAAACACTTTAGCCTTTTTGTGGTTGTAGTTTTTTTTTCTTCTAAAAATTCACATTGTACAACTGTATAAATGTTGCTTAAAATTGTTTAAAAAATAAAGACAACACACCTGGAATGTGACTGGAATTTATTGCGAAACATACTTGGGAGTTTGGGAATGTGGTAAAATACAGTACATTAATAAAAATGATTATTATTAGTGTCATCACAATACAAAAATGAGTCTGTAAACTGCTTGTGTGAAACGCTTCACTTCCTCACTTCCACTTTAAGACACAAATAAAACGTACATCCGAGAAATCCTGCGTCAAAAACACGACATTACGACACAAGGGTAAGTGTATGAAAACAGGATCTGGTGTTTAATTCAGTTTAAATGGAAATTCTATCTGTCTAAAACTGGTCCAGCATATCTTCTGTAATCCTGCAGCTCCAGCCGAACCAGGAATAAAGTTGCGCTAAAACTGCAGGAAGATCAGGATAAAGTGGCTGAGTGCCCTAAACTCCTACTATACTTTTTAAAACTTCAAAAACTAACAAGCAAAAATATTTAAAATATGCTAAACATGACAAAAATAACTTCCCGCAGAAAAATCAGTGTGATTGTCCTCCGAGCTGTGCTGCCAATCAGCGTCTGATTTGCTTCTGGAGAAAAAGGCAAGAGGTGTATTTCTATAAGAGCGAGAGAGAGAGAGAGCGAGAGACACAGACATGTAGAGAGGGAGAGAGAAAGAGCTAAAAACGGGGACATACTATTAATGCATCTCAAAAAAGTAGAATATCATCGAAAAGCTACTTTATTTTAGTAATTCAGTTCAAAATGTGAAACTATTTTTGATAATTATGGCTTACAGCCAATGAAAACCCAAAAATCAGTATCTTAGAAAATTAGAAAATTATATAAGGCCAATTGGTACTTTTGGCAGTACTGTGGGCAGTGTGCCAAGTCCTGCTGGAAAATGAAATCGACATCTCCATAAAAGTTGTCAGTAGCAGAGGGAAGCTGTAAGATATGAAGTGCTGTAAGATTTCTTGGGAAAAGACTTTAGACTTGATAATAAAACACAGTGGATCAACACCAGCAGATGACATGGCTTTCATTTTCCAGCAGGATTTGGCACATTGCCCAAACTGCCAAAAGTACCAATTGGTCTTATATGATACTCTAACAATAAAAGAAAGAAATGCTTAAAATAGTTCAGTCTGTGTTTAATACATCTATATAATATATGAGTTTTGAACATTTTGAACTGAATTGCTGAAATAAAGTAACTTTTCAATGATATTCTACTTGAGATGCACTAGTAGTATAGTGACCATAGTAATTTAACCCCTTAAACACCTTTAAGAAAAAAAAAAAAAGTTAAGTCAGTTATTCTTCTTAAAACAAGTACTACAACTACTGTGGTATACCACAGGGCTCTATTGTAGGCCCTATAAAGGTAATGTTAATGTTAATGCTGACATGCTAATGCTAAAACAAAAAAACAAAAAAGGCAGTACTTTTAAAACACTATATTAGATAATGAAGTGTTACCTCAGGAAGTGGGGATTGGCTTGGGAATACCTACTACACCTGTACATGTTGTGAGGTGCTATCTTGTGAGTGAGGTTCAGTGAGAAGGATAGTGGGTGCCACATGGATGTTCCATTCCATTCCCAAAAAAAGTTTTTTGTATAAAATGGCCATAAATATCTGCCTTGAGGTTAAAATATAGGGATCAATGTTAAACCGAATATTAAACAAGCAAATTAGGGAAACATTTACTTAAAACAAATTAAATTGGGCACAAAATAACGCTAAATGCTAATAATATAAAATGCTAAATAAATCAAAATCTCTCTCTCTCTCTCTCTTTCACTCTTTATTTCTTTATTTCTCTACAGTACGGTCTGACGGCACGCCTCCTGATAGCTGGTGGCGTTGACGATACTGAACATGTCCTTCCTCACAAAGTTCAAGAAATTACCCAGAGGGCACAGCGGGTGGGCGTGGCGGTCATGATTCCGACAGAAGTCCGTGTCAAAGGTCAAGTCCTGCCCGTTATAGAGCACACGCACGAACGCGTTCTCCACGCCTCCACCCTTCTTCCCTTTCCCCTCCTTCACTTCCGGACTTTTCCACAGTTCCAACACCAGCCTGGCGGCGAAGCGCGGAAACCCCGCCCCCTCCAGACCCAGCGCGCTCAGCAGAGGCGCGACTGTGACGTCGTGGGCGGAGGCCAGAGCGAACACAGGCTCCTCTAAGCCTTTACGTCTCCGGTTGCCACGGGCGACCGCCTCCATCCGAAGCGCCGTGCGGTTCAGGTAGGGATGGGCTGCCAGCACAGCATAGCGGCGGTAAAGCCCCGCCTCCTGGCGCTCCCTCTCGTCGTCGTGCTGCTGCCGGCGAATCACGGCGAAGTGGCTGGCGGTAAGACACGCCCCCTGGATGACGGCATTGGGGTTAGTGTTAGCACAAGGGAAAGGAAGCCCGTGGCACAGGTGACACAGCAACGAGTCCACGGGATTGGCCGCCCTCAGCGTCCGAGTGGCCACGCCCAGGGCCGCCGCCATGGCGACGTAGGTGCGGTCCAGCTGGAGGTCGGAGGTGCGCAGGCGGTACTGCCGCTTCTGCTCCAGGTCCAGGTAGCGGCTCCTGGCCGGGCAGTCGCAGGACGAGCCGCAGAACAACGTGCTCCACTGCTGCTTGATGGTCAGTTTGGACCAGTTGAAGTCAGGCAAGAAGCCATAGAGCAGAGCCAGGCCGCTCTGCAGAGTCCGACTTTTACCTGTAGACTCGAACCACACCTGCCGAGGCGACCAATCAGGAGGCAGCAGCTTGTGGCGCCTGATGTAGGCCTGGTGGAGGATTACCCCGTTTTTCAAGTGTTGGACTATACCTGGAGAGAAAATCAGAGAAAAAGAGAGGGTACCACTTTAAAATAAGGCTCCGTTATTATATAAAGGAGTTTATTAATGTTATTATTTAGGTTGTGGATACTTTATAAACCATTAATAAGCAGTTAATAAGCAGTTATAACACAAACATGCCAAATAGTGATTTCACATTCATTTATACTGTTAAACCTCAGATCTTACTGGATGCTTATCTTCATTATCGTCATTCAGCACTCATTAACATATCTGTTAATAACTTTAACTACTCAGATTAATCATTTGTCCAATAATCATAGTTTGTTGCATATAAACATAAAATAACATTAAATAACTAAACTGATATATTAATGCTGACTGATGTAAAAAAAAAAAAAAAAAAAAGTATGATACATATAATCTAATTATTAACCATTAATAAACCTTCTCATACACTATTTATAAATCCTTTATACAGGAGCCGGATTTTGAGGCCCAGTGTTGATTTTTGGGAAAATTAAAGGATTTTTAGTGTGCCTTACTGTGTGAAAAATATGGTAAACAATTATTATGCAGGCGTGTGGTAACTGTGCTGTGATTGGTTACCCGTCTGTGTGAGCTCGCCCATCTCACAGAAGTTGTGATTGGGCACCCGAGGCAGAGAGCCCAGTGATGCGTCCCAGTGGCCACGCCCACCCTGGGCCATGTGACTGATGAAGGAGGCCAAGAGAGGGTGAGAGGGCTTCCTAAGAGATGGAGACGGAGAGAGAAAAAGAAATGTAGTGAATTTGTGTGTTTGGGTTTCACAGAAAGAGGAACAATGAGTATCCATATTTATGGTTAAACATTTTAAAATATTAGATATAAGGTGCACTCAAAAATCCTTTAATTTCCCCGAAAATCGACAGTGCATCCTATAATCTGCTGCTTATTATGTTTTAAATTTTACCAGTCAGGTATTAAGGAGCAGTAAAGCCACTCCGCTGAAGTACAGAGTTATACAGGAGATTTAGTGAAGTTTCTCCAGCACTAAGGCTGGGAGCAGTAGTAGCTGCTGCTAACCACGCTAAAATATTGGAAATCCAAGCTTACTGTAAATAAACAGAAGCGCTTTACTCAAATAAACAGTTTTCAGGAGAGAAATCTGTGTAGATTCACATCCAGCACTCGTTTATATTTTATATTTTTATATTCAGTTTTGTTTACTTAGACACACCCAGCAGTAAGACCTACTGAATTACAAAAGAAACAAGGAGACACCCTTGTTCTTTACTATTGTCGCTTAAAATGCACATTATAATATGGTGCGCCGTATAGTCTGTAAAATACGGTGACCCAAAAGTGGCGATGTATGTGATAGAAACCCTTTAAAAGATGTTCAAAGCTCCTTACAGCAATTTGTTTGTCCTTCACTTTAACTCATGAAGTTCCTAAGTGACACTAAGAGCATCATTACAGGACATGTGCTATATGTCGGAGTGCTTTAGGGTTAGTGCTGGAGATTAAACTAGCTCTACACCTTCTACAGCTTTTTTCCATCCATTTAACCATTCAAATACTTTGGTTAAACATTTTATATTACACATAACTAGGAAATTGTTGATCAGTTTGATTTTAACCGTAAATAGTAACAGTCATGTTTTTTGCTATAAGAAACACATATGAATGAGCTGTTCCTACTCATGAACTACACTGATGCTATGATTGGCTGGAGGGAGAGATTCACTGGTGAGCTGGATTTACTAGTGAAATCCTGTATTTAGTTATATTGTGTCAGGATGTCCTCTGTTGTTAATATACAGCATTATTTGTACGTCACCTTAAGATAAAAGTGTCCACTAATGCAACTGCTTATTTTCACACTTTGTATAGTTTTTGTATTTATATATTCATGCATATATTTATTGATGATTTTTTATTTTTACTTGTACATATTTTATAAGGTATAGTTAATATCTCTCTCTCTCTCTCTCTCTCTCTCTCTCTCTCTCTCTCTCTCTATCTCTCTCTATCTATCTATCTAATGTAAAAGAGCAGATTCAATAATGTGTTTCTGCCACAGGGGGGCGACAAAACACAGATAATAATACAGCTGGCAGAGACTGCACTAAACAAATCCTGTGTGTGTGTGTGTGTGTGTGTGTGTGTGTGTGTGTGTGTGTGTTAGGGGTGTCACGATCTCGATATTTTATCGAAATCGAATCGAAATGAGGTCACGATCTCGAGTATCGAAGTCAAAAAGAGGATCGACGATCCCTCCCGCGCGCGCTACGCAAATAGCGCAGCGCGCTACGCAAATGGCGCAGCGCGCTACGCAAATGGCGCGGCACCAACACAGCGCATCCTATTCATTTAAATAGAGATAGCCACTGCATGAGCGCAGTCGGCGGGAGTGTGATCACTGTTTTTATCTGTCCAACGGGGGAGGGGGGGCGGGGGTTGGGCGCGCAGGTTTTGTATCTGTATCTAACGGAGGGGTGGGTGCGCGCAGGTGAGAGCGTGTGAACTCGCTGAAATGCGTGTGTCAGTGTGACTTGAGAACACTGACTATAGATCACAGTGAGGTGGATTAAAAATCTTAAACTTATAATTGACTACACCTGTTGCTTTCCATTGAATTAAAAAAACATCTTTCTCTCAGATAAAGTAAACACAAGCGTGTTTCTGACTAAAATAAAAGCTTTTCAGGAGAGATATAAGTTATGTGTAAATATTTATAAGACAATACCCACATCACTTATCTAACCAGCCTGTACTGATTTCTGCCCCCCAATAATGCTTTCAATAACCTCTTGTAACCCCTGGGAGCCAGGGGTTACACTCTAATAGCCTTTAATAGTCTTCAGTAGCCTTTAAAAGACTTACCTGGCGGCCGTGGTGTGTCCACTAAACTCCGTAGTTATAAACATCCTGAGGTTAGCAGCGCGCTAACTGACCTGTTTATAATGTAATCCGAGCAGTGCCTCCGTGTCGGCTGTTCTAACCTGCTGCTGTTAGCTGCTTGGGCTGAAAGATGAACTGTAGTGAGCTGTATTATCCGGTTAGTGGGGTTAAAACCTTTATTTGTTTACAGAAACAGTAAAAACGGACTGGCTGAGCTCTGTAGCCCGTGGCTGGGCTGTACTGAAGTAGTGACTGAGTGAAGAGAGCGGAGCTTGTGCTGCTGCTGCTAGTGGTTGGATGAAGAACTGCAGCTTCATGTAATGAGCAGTTTCACCAGCCATCCACACACAGCTCTGATAAACTGCTTGTTTTAATAGTGCACACTGTTGCTACCAAAAAAAGTCACTAGATGGCATTACCATATATATCTTAATAAATAATAATAATAATATTTATAATATTTATAATAATAATAATAATAATAATAATAATAAATATATTATTTAAATTTTATGAGGCATAAAATAATAACAAGAAAAAAAAACAAGAAAATCGAGAATCGAATCGAATCGTGACCCTCAAATCGAAAATGAAATCGAATCGAGGATTTAGAGAATCGTGACACCCCTAGTGTGTGTGCAAAAGTGTTTAAAACGAGCTTAAAAAAGACTAGAGCAAGAGACAGAGATAGACAGACAGAAAGAGAGACAGACAGACAGTCAGAAAGAGAGAGAGAGAGAGACAGACATACAGACAGAGATAGTGAGAGAGAGAGAGAAAATGAGAAAAAGAGAGAGATAGACGGACAGACAGAAAGACAGACAGAAAAAGAGAGAGACAGAAAGAGAGACAGAGTGAGAGAGAGAGAGAGAGAGTGAGACACAGAAAAACAGGAACTCTAATGTGTGGAAGATGGTGAGGATTATTGTTATAATACTTTAAATCTCTAACAGCAGGGCAGTATTATGGGATGTCAGCAGATTAATAACGCTGTGTAGTCCAGCTGGCTGCTTTAACAGGAGCGAAAGCTGTGCTCTGATTGGTTTAGATACTGTGCAGAAACCATAGAAACAATTATACTCAGTCGTATGAAAGAAAGAGTGTCTGTAGGGGCTCAGCGGCACAGCCCACCAGAGACGGCATACTAATCAGATTACAGCACAGTGTAGACACACACACACACACACACAGTTATCTTTTGTAGTAAAGAGTTTGCAGTGTTGTTGTGATCTAATCACAAGTACAAAAAGAAGGTTCAATTTGCAGGGTAAAAGCTTTGAGCAGTTTTGCTCAATATATTGCAATGCACACTATAACATTATGTGTGACATACCAGAGTTCAAAAGAGGACAAATTGTTGGTGCACGTCTTGCTGGAGCATCTGTGACCAAGACAGCAAGTCTTTGTGATGCAGCATCAAGAGCCACGGTATCCAGAGTAATGTCAGCATACCACCAAGAAGGACCAACCACATCCAACAGGATTAACTGTGGATGCAAGTCAATGGTAGAATTTCGGCTCTTGCTTATGAATATTTATACATGCAAACGTATCGCCTCTGATTGGCTAACAGCACTGCAAGGCATTTTTCCACTAATAACAGTCTTTGCAATGTCATATGTTACTTTAAAACATGTGTAATAATGCCCTGCTAAGTGCAGTTCAGCCACTGACCTAGAGTTTTAGAGTGTTTTCTGCTGCGGTGGAACAATCGACCTAGCTAAATTGGGAGAAAATGCGAGAAAATTTGAGAAAAAAAAAAACGTCCTCTTTTATCGTGTTCCTCTTTCAATATGAGGCTTTCAGTATGTTGTTGACAGTGAAGATAAGCATGTAATAGGGATTTTAAACTCTGAAAATAAAGCCTCTGCAGGATTTAGCACTGAACTGATGTGTGTGTGCTGATCTGCACTCTGTATGATTGTGTGTGATCACTCAGACTTCACTATGTAGAAGTTACAGGAGTCAGTGAACATTCCTGAAAGTGGAACATAGATTTAAGGCATTAAAGGCAAAACTATATGTCCCTATATACTCACAAACACCCCCCAACATAACCATTACCCCCAGAAATCTGCTAATTGCTGTAAATATCTCAGACAAACCTCAATATAACCTCCCTAAAACCTCATCAGACACCAATAATTCCTCCACAGAACCAAGAAACACTAAAAAGCATCTATCCAATCTCCTCAGATCTTACAGGAAACTCTGAAACCTGTAATAACAGCTGTCAAAAACTATCCAATACCTCATGCATTCTAACCAAAACCTACTCAGCATGCAGGGTTATATTTTCATACATTACATTCCCTTCTTTTCTTATGGGAAGGTCAGTTCCACCCAACACTGTCCTCAGTGCTTAAACACTGTTTTCCAGTCTAAACCACCAAGTCACATGACTGTAAAACTGACTGTAAGCTGATTTTCCAGCTAAAGATGAGCTGCCCAGTTCTGAACATCACCAATATCTTCACTGGAAAGAGCTACAGAATAACTGCAATCAAAAACTGCAATCAATGACGTGAGAGCAAAACACACACACACACAAACACACAAACACAAATAACAGAGATTACACACTAGTCAGTAAAGAGGTTTTAACCTCTCTAAATGAACAGCAGCATGAACAACTAGACTGCTGAAACACATCTTTCCCTTTCTTCTTTTGGAAAATGCCAAAAAAGGCAAAATATGCAAATTTGTCACCGTCTCTCTCTCACACACACACACACACACACACACCTGTTTGGTGACAGTGTACAGTCTATGGCAGGTCTCTTGGTCTGAGGGATGGAGTAGAGGGGGTAGCGGTCCCCATGGCGGATCATCACATGGACAGACAGCAGTTTGTAGTCAGCCAGGCTGTGTCCTACAACACACACACACACACACACACACACAAACACACACACACACAAACAAACACACAAACACCGGTTAAAAAGTAGGATTAGGTCTAAATCTGGTCTTATTGCACATACAAATATTACATATTAATTACAATGACATGCCAAAAACGAATGGGGCTGTTCAGTGTGTAAATTCATTCAAGTATTTGGAACATCCACACCTGTAAAAGCTGTGAGGTGTTATCTTGTGAGTGTGGACGAACACTAGTCGGGGGGCTCATGGCAAGGCGCTGTGAATTATGGGAGTGGACAGTGGACAGAGCAGTGCAGTCGGTGGTAATGATTGTGACCGAGACAGAACTCATATCTACATATCCCACAATGCAGCATACTTTAGCTTCCAAAGGACATGGCAAAAGTCACAGGATGCAGAACTAGTGTCCAATGACACTTGTCATGTCAGTGTAAACAAATATATAATGAGTAATTATATATATATATATATATATATATATATATATATATATATATATATATATCTCACCCTCCCATGTGTGCTCAGTTTGGTTGGGGAGGTTACAGTAGCGATAGGCCTCAGTGATGGGGTCCAGCTCAGGGGGCTCAGTGTGAACCACCGGGTTTATCCTCTTCCTGCTCTTACCACGAGACACTTCCTCACCCACAGGACTGCTCGGCATCAGCTGCACTGAAACAGAGAGAGAGAGAGAGAGAGAGAGAGAGAGAGAGAGAGAGAGAGAGAGAGAGAGAGAGAGAGAGAGAGAAATGGAGAGAGAGAGAGAGAGAGAGAGAGAGAGAGAGAAAGAGAAATGGAGAGAGAGAGAGCATAAGATAAAGAAACCTTTGAGTCACTTTCAGTTCTGCAGAACTATTAAGCAAACACACACACACACACACACATCAAGGGATCAGAGTTTGGAGGAAGAGTGGAGAGACACACAGTCCAAACTGCTTGAGGTCTAGTGTGAAGTTTCCACCAATCAGTGATGGTTTGGATAAAGAGTCATGTCTGTCATCTGCTGGTGTTGATCCACTGTGTTTTATTATCAAGTCTAAAGTCAGGGCAGTTTTGTTTTCCCACAAAATCTTACAGCACTTCATATCTTACAGCTTCCCTCTGCTACTGACAACTTTTATGGAGATGCAGATTTCATTTTCCAGCAGGACTTTTCAGCACACTGCCCACACTGCCAAAAGTACCAATTGTGGTTTTAAGCTCTATCTGGATGGGATTGTTTTCTCAGGGGGTTCTGGGGGTAATTTTCTCTTTTATGGGGGTTTTTAATCCTCTGTGATTTTATTCCCGTCCAGAACGATCATGTATGTGTTTTTTTTTTTTTTTTATCAGAAGTCCTCTGAGAAAATTACAGGCTGAATTATCTACTGTTTTTAGATGCTGAACTTCGTGGTCCTCCGGTAATTTTAGTCCCGTCCGGATCCACATCTCTGAGTTTCATCTCCTCGCTTTTAATAAAATACTGTAGCTATTTGTGCACTGCAGCGCACTGTGATTACACTTTGGACGTGTGTTTCCATGGAGATCCCTGTAAAAACACAACAGCGAGTGGAAATGGAGGAGCTACTGAACTACTGAGCTACAGTCATGTGACCGAGAAAGCTGAAAAAAAACCTCACTGGTCCTTCTGTTTTTTCAATCGCAGTCCGGATGCAGAAGTTTTATCACTGAGTAGAAGTGTAAAATATTTTTCACATTTCTCTATTCTGTTCTAATTTTTTTGAGATGCACTAGTAGATTATGCAGATGTCCTCATTTTTATGTGACATCACAAATGAAGTTGATTGAATACGGACTGTTTTAGCAGGCAAGTTTGTAAATAGGGACTGGGAGTGAACTGAATAGAACTGTATGGTTTGAAATTTTAACAAGCACTCCAGAAACCCAAAGTCTGGAAAGTTTGTTTTTCCAAAATACAGGCTCTTTTAGACTGAACCTCACTGCTACACACACACACACACACACACACACACACACACACACACAAACACACAGTCACTTTTTCCAGGCTCTCATGACCTCATAAAGTACACTGTGTGGCAGCACAATGCTGCAGGGTCCTGTGGGTTTGGAATGGCTGTGGTGATGTGGGACGGGGGCGGGGCATGGAGCGTCTCCAATAGCAACGGCGGTCTGGGAGAAGTAAAGAGAAGCTCTCTGAACATGCTGATATAAATGATGTGAGTGCACAACTCTCTGCAGTCCAGTGAGCCAAAAGTCATGGGACAGCCATTTAACTCAGGAGACAGCTTTTGTAAGGAGTTGTGAGGTGATATCTTGTGAGTGTGGTTGATTGACAGAACACTGGGCAGTGGATTTAAAACGGATAGAACGAACACTACATTTCTAAAGTTGTGCAGTTGCAGTTTTATTAAGGATATAAATAGTCTTATTGATTAAATGTTGCCTGCACTTGAAAAAAAAAAGGTTTATTATGCTCTTATGTTATGACTGAATCTGTGGCATGAAATGACAATAATTATTTAATAATCATTTTAATGCATTCTTAATAATAATAATAAAAACAACTAATATCTACAGCTCTGGAAAAAAAAATATAAGAGCACTTAAAAATGATGAGTTTCTTTGATTTTACCAAATTGAAAACCTCTGGAATATAATCAAGAGGAAGATGGATGATCACAAACCATCAAACCACCAAACTGAACTGCTTGAATTTTTGCACCAGGAGTAAAGCAGCATAAAGTTATCCAAAAGCAGTGTGTAAGACTGGTGGAGGAGAACATGATGCCAAGCTGCATGAAAACTGTGATTAAAAATCAGGGTTATTCCACCAAATATTGATTATTTCTGAACTCTTAAAACTTTATGAATATGAACTTGTTGTTTTCTTTGCATTATTTGAGGTCTGAAAGCTCTGCATCTTTTTTGTTATTTCACTCATTTCTCATTTTCTGCAAATAAATGCTCTAAATGACAATTTTCTTGAAATGTTTCTGATGGACTGACCTGATATTTTTTTGTTTACTTGTTTCTTTACTTAGTTGAGTAGTTGTTGCTTCTCATAATCTGGATTCGAACATTACTCAAATATTCACTATTCACTGTATACCTGTAACTCTACCTCTTCACTACTTTACTTTAACTGATGCTCTCAAACACTTTATTAAGAGACAAGAAATTCAGGTAATTAACTCTTGACGAGTTCAGCACAGCTGTTAACTGAGAGCTTAAGATTCCAGGAGACTCTACCTCATAAACTCACTGAGTAAATCCAGCAGAGATGTGCAAAATTGTCAAAAAAAAAAAAAAACTAAAATATAAAACATATTCTGATTTGTTTAGCTTTCTTTTGGTTACTACGTAATTTCTTGTTTCTTGTTTATAGTTTGAATGAGTTCAGTATTAATCTACAATGCAGAATATTTTAAAATACTGAAAATCAATTAGTTTAAGATGTCCAAATTTAAGATTTTGACTGGTACTGTACACTATATAATAAATGAATTCCAATATGCATCCATATATCAGTGAGAATAAAGCTAGATAACCAAGAAAGCACACAGTCAAACACAACCTCCAGTAACTCCTCCAGTAAATATTTAGTCAAAACCACTAAACATCCTAATAAACCTTCATACAGTCAGAGAAACTCACCCGAAAAGAGAAGAAAAAGACTCAAACTCAGACTTCGGAAATGATCCTGCATTCTGAAAACGTGTTTCTGCCCGTCACTGAGAACATCTGCATGAGTGTGAGAATACGTGAGAGAAAGTGTGAATGTGTGTGTGTGTGTGTGTGTCAGTGTAGAATCTGAATAGACCTTCATACTGGGCTCTATTCAGAACCGGCTCCTTTTCCTCGCTTGTTCCCACCTGGATACACAAACTGACCAATCCCGTCTCAAGGGCGAGATGGCAGCCAATGGCGGGTCACCTCAGTGCAGGGCCGAGCGGACAAAGAGCGCTTTGTAGCCTCAGCACAGAGAACCAGAGCACACAAAACACGTACGGAGACAGAAAGAGAGAAAGAGAGAGAGAAATGAGGAGGAAAGTGTGAAAAGGGATGGAGAGAGCGCTGCCAAAAACAGGATACAGCATTAAAAGTGTTGTAAATGTAGATCATGTGTTGAACACGTCAGATTACAATACAAATCTAAAAAAAAATTCTTAAACTGTCTTACAAAATCAATTTTCCACAGATCTTAAAAACTATATTGCAGTTCATGCAAAAGCTGAGAATGTGATTGCAGTGCTGAATCGTGGCTGGTTGCTATGGTGTCGCTGCAGGTTGCTAAGCTGTTGCTAGGTGGTTGCTAAGGTGTTGCTATGGTATCCATGGTGGTTGCTATGGTGTTGCTAAGCAGTTGCCAGTTGGTTGCTAAGGTATTGCTTTGGTATATAAATAAATTAATTATTAATTTTGGCCCACAAAAGATTAATTTCATGTTTAAAATATTAATATATTTTTTTGTTTTTAAACCTTTTTAAACATCCTAAAACATTTTGAACATTATTTGAAGTTTCCTCTTTTTGCCTGCTTGTTTCATTTTGTATACATTTGCACAACCATAACTATAACTATATTAACTATGAAACAGGAAGATATTATGATAAACACATACTCCTTTATTCAAAACACACACAGTAAATACAGTAATGTTAGCTTCTGTTAAATTGTTGGTACATGATAACTAGATACCCTTATCTAACAGTAGACATGAATAAAATGTAAACAGACATTTCTGTGGAATATTCCTAACAGCCCAGTTAATAAGAATGAATGGTTCCCATGAAATCCTACAGGACATAAATCCGGGTCGGGTTTATTTGTGTACTACTACTAATTCCACAGGTGTTATTATATAAAAATAAAAAGAATATACTGTATATTTCTGGTCTATTTTCATATAACTATTGCATACTGATAAAACACAGTGGATCAACACCAGCAGATATCAGACATGTCTCTTTATCTAAACCATCACTGATCATCAGTCAATTTTACATTTCATTTAAAGGAAATAAAGGGAGCAGAGTCTGGAGGAAGAGTGGAGAGACACACAGTCCAAACTGCTCGAGGTCTAGTGTGAAGTTTCCACCAATCAGTGATGATTGTTTGGAGAGACATGTCTGATATCTGCTGGTGTTGATCCACTGTGTTTTATTATCAAGTCTAAAGTCAGTGCAGTTTTGTTTTCCCACAAAATCTTACAGCACTTCATATCTTACAGCTTCCCTCTGCTACTGACAACTTTTATGGAGATGCAGATTTCATTTTCCAGCAGGACTTGGCACACTGCCCACATTGACAAAAGTACCAATTGGTTTTATATAATATTTTATAAAATAGTTTCTGAGATACAGATTTTTGGAATTTCACTGGCTGTAAGCTTCATAATCATTAACAATAAAATAAATATTACAAACTCTGTGTGTTTAATACATCTATATAATATATGAGCTTCATATTTTGAACTGAATTACTGAAGTCACTTTTCAATGATATTCAACACTTTTTTTTTTTAGATGCATCTGTATAAACATGGGCAGCTGCATAGGGCACTCACACAGGCTACCTGGCATTCTTGCCATTCAAATACAAACTAAACAGTCATTTAAAGCTGCCTTTCCCTTTATTCTCAAAAATGTATTTACTTTTGTCATTCCAATTCATTTAAACATCACATTAAGGCTAAAAGGACCCTTTTTCCCAACATGTTCATAAAAATCTTTATTCACTAACATTCCTTAAATAATTCATATCATCACACTACCCACCCCTCACCATAACCCAGCAGTTCTCCTACAGCAGGAGTGTCCAAACTACGGCCCGTGGGCCATGTGCGGCCCGTTTCCTTTTTTGGAACGGGGTATTTTAGAAATAGAATGAAAGTTGGCCCGCTGTTAAGCAGGTTTTTATAATGTAAGATTCAAAGTTTAAACGCTAGGTGTCAGAAACGGGCCAAAGAGTCTAAAAGCGGAGAGAGTGCGCATTTCTAGTGCAGAAAAACGTGCCAAAGAGTCTAAAAGCGGAGAGAGTGCGCATTTCTAGTGCAGAAAAACGGGCCAAAGAGTCTAAAAGCGGAGAGAGTGCGCATTTCTAGCGCAGAAAAATGGGCCAAAGAGTCTAAAAGCAGAGAGGGTGCGCATTTCTAGCTCAGAAAAACGGGCCAAAGAGTCTAAAAGTTGCCGTAATTAAGGAGTTTAATATTAAGAGACATCATGAAATGAAACATTTCAGATTTGAAAAATCTTAGTTTACACAACACTGTCAAAGATAAAGATAGTAAGTCAAGTAAAATGGTGTGTGAATGAAATAATCAGGAAAAAAGTATTATTTAAAGTGGTATATTTCATTATTTGTTTTATTACAGAGTCTGTGGCCCGTGACTTCAAATATATTTCTCCTTCTGGCCCCCAACAAAAAAAGTTTCGACACCCCTGCTCCACAGCTTCTTCTCCTCCTCCTGCCTGAAGCTAATGACTTCCTCCCACTGATACACAGACGACCAGCGAGGGGAAACGTCCTCAGCGCTGCAGCCGGACTCTGCCTCATTACTGAGCCTGAGGATGAACTTCCAGCCAGTCTCTCTTTTATCTGTGCTCAGAGTGTAAAACCAGCCACACTCCACTGAACCCAGAGAGAGAGAGAGAGAGAGAGAGAGAGAGAGAGAGAGAGAGAGAGAGAGAGAGAGAGAGAGAGGGGGATATAAGACCCAGTTCTGTCCTACATTCAGCTGCCTTTCAACTCCTGTTAGTAAAGGCTGAATAAATAATAACATCACCGGGGGGTGGGGCGGGTGGGGGTAAAGAAAAAACAGAAATAGAAGAGAAACGCAGGAAGGGATACATTTACTCACTTACGAACATTTCATTAGGAACACCTGAATACATCTTCATTCAGGTGGTGCTGTAATAATGTGGGGAATGGTTTCTTGGCACACTTTGGGATAATTAATACAATGATTAATTAATAATTGCTAAAAAAAAAAAAAATATAACAAATAAATAATAATAATAAACAAAAAATCTTAAATACTGATGTGGACCATGTGTCTCCTCTCATGATCATAAATTATCAGTCTTCTATAGCATGGATGGGCATCCAAGTCCAGCACAGTTCACCGATCCCGATTTTTCATGTTTAACTGTTATAGTAGGATAGAGTTCAGTTTGTTAAGGCTCTAATTGTTCTATTATTTTGTACATGACTGTTCCTGTATTTTTTTTTATTATTTATTTTGTTATGTTGCACATTGCTGTTTTAATATTGCACACTGCTGCTACCCAAAAAAGCCACTAGATGGCATTACATATATATCTTAATTAAATTACTTAAATTTGACCATTAGTGTCTAATGTGGTGTATTACAGATCACTTGTATCACTTTGCATCACTTATATCAAGCCCACCTTTTGAAATAAGATATTGTAAATTTGATGAATCAAACCAATGACTGACCATAGACTAATCTAAAACTGGCATAGGCCTCTCTGCTGTGAAAAAAAGAAAAAAGAAAATGGAGAATCGAATCGAATAGTGACCCTAAAACCGGAAATAAAATCGAATCGAGGATTTAGAGAATCGTGACACCCCTAATAGTTACTAGTTACTTCTGCAGAAAAGTAACTGAGTTACTAACTAAGTTACTCCACTATAAAAGTAACTAGATACCAGTAAAAGTAACTATTGCGTTACTTTTGTGTTACTATTTTTCTTTTGCTAAAAACAGCTAAAAAGTAGAACCCTGATGTGATAATTAGGGGTGGGTGATATGGTACGATATTTCAGTGTATAATATCGTTCAAGATATTCAAATATGTTGGCGCAATTATTGTGTACGATACGATATGGCACTACCCTACCCCGCAGACCAATCACCAATGCAGCTGTCCATGTCACGTGACATGTAGGTGCGACATAGAAGTATAAATTGGCTTTTACTCCTAACCATCAACCCCCTATCAAAATATGTGCCTATCAAACCATGTCCTATTATCAAAAAGCACCCCCGCACCATGGATCGGGCACTATTGGGCGGCATTAGCTAATGCTGCTGCACCCAGCCTTAGTGGAAATCTGGAAGCTTCTACTTCTAGCTTCTATGCTCACTGTAAATAAACAGAAGTGCTTTACTGGAGAAAAAATTCAGATTAACATCCAGCGCTCATTGCTTATTTAATTTAGCTTAGCTAATATATTCCGGTGCGCCTTATTTATGAAACTAGACCAGAAATTAGACATTCATTGGTAGTGCACTGTATAATCTGGTGCGCCTTTAGTGCGAAAAATATGGTAATAAGCAAAGCTTTACAGTTGGAGTTGAACAGATTTATTCTGATGGAGCATAAACTCTGGTGAGCGTGTTATACTGAATTGACTGGTGTATTTAGGAATGGGCCACAGCCTTAGCCATTGATTCGAACAAACACAGAAACACTACCACTACCATTGATGCTTCAATATTCCCAAACACGGAAGTGTGAAGAAGGTCTTACTATGTAGAAATCGTTATTTTTAAAAGAGAGCCCACGCTAAAGGCTTAGCAGGTACATGACTTTACGCTTTACTGCACTGTAACATGTTATTAATCTCTATTACCAACATATTGTGCCAGCAGAGGAGATTAAAGTCATGTGGTGGATGAAAATACCAGGAAGAGAGAGGGAAATAGAGCGAGTGAGAGAGTGAGAGAGTGAATTCGTGTTGACTATTCAGGGGTCAGCAAGTTCACCACCACATTTACACACCCACACACACACACACACACTCGCATTAGCCCTGTGGCCCATCAGATTGCATTAACGACACTGACATTAACGAGAACAACAACATCACACTGATTTACAGAACCGTCTGACCTCTTTATTCATTAAAACCTCTTCCTGCTCCAATATAAACACTAAATCAGACACAGCTGATTAAGCCTGTATAAATAAATGAGAAATTATCAAACATAGGTGGTTGCTAGGGTGTTGCTATGGTACAGTTGCAGGTTGCTAAAGTTTTATTAGGTAGCTGCTAATGTGTTGCTATTGTATAGGTGTTCGTTGGTAAGGTCCTAATAAGCCATTGATAAGGTGTTAACAACAGTTTGCTATGGTGTTGATATGGTGTTGTTGCTGTAACACAGCTGTTTGTTGCTAATGTGTTGCATTAGTACAGTTGCAGGTCACTAAATGTTTGCTAGGTGTTGTTTAATTAAAGCTGTGTGTTGCTATGGCGCTGATAAACCATTGTGTTGATAGTTGGTTGTTAAGGTGTTATGCTATGGTACAGTTGTTGGTTGCATTTTTTTGTTGGGTGTTTGCTAAAGAGTTTTTTTTAGGGTATAGCTGTTGGTTGCTAGGTGGTTGCTAAGGTATTGCTGTACTTTTATCTGTTGGTTGTTAAGCTCCTGACAAGGCTTTGCTAAGGTGTGGAGGGTTGTTTGCTAAGGTGTTGCTAGGATAGAGCTGTTGATTGCTAAATTTTGTTAGGTTGCTGCTAAAGTGTTGCTATGGTGTAGCTGCTGGTTGCTAGGTGGTTCCTAAGGTGCTGCTCTACATTAGCTGTTGCTTGCTAAGGTGCCGATAAATCATTGCTGTAGCGTTGATAGTTGGTTGTTAAGGTGTTGCTATGGTACAGTTGTTGGTTGTTCAATTTTTGTAAGGTTGCTGCCAAAGTGTTGCTATGGTATAGCTGCTGGTTGCTAGGTGGCTGCTAAGGTGCTGCCCTACATTGGCTGTTGGTTGCTATGTGGCCAATAAATCATTGCGAAGGTGTTGCTAGTTGTCTGCTAAGGAGTTTCTATGGTACAGCTTGAAAAATATAAATATTTTGGGGTTAAAAGGTCACATTTTTGTGACAGCATATATTTTACAGACTAGCGTTGTTCATATTTAAAATCTATATAAAAGCGAACTTTTCCTGAATAAAAAGCAGGTGGACTAATACAATTATTATGTTAAATAAAATGTGAGCTCATGTTCTCTACAATGGGTGTTGGTCTTAGACTGCAGTGTAAACAGAGCCTCCAGACATGTTTGTGTAATCTGAATTAATTCTTAAATAATCAGAATAGAACTGAATGTTTGTGAGGTCAGATGTCTACACCCTGCACAGCTGAAGGTCAGTTTCTGTGGATTGTGGGTAGCGTGTGGGAGGAGGCAGCAGGTTTAATGGCTAACAGCTCCCAGCACCGCTCTACCAGAGCTATAAACTCTTGGAAAAGTGTGTGTTTACACAGTCTGCACCGGCTAGGACACGTTTCTGTAGAGCAAACCTACTCTCAGCTACCCTGCAGCAGGACATAAATCAAGCATAACCCTCCTGAAGAACTGTGGAGTGAGAATTTAGAGGAGTATATATATTTTTTAAGTTTGTGTCCTTGCTACGGCTGCAACTAATGATTATTTTGGTAGTCTGTAGATAATATGTAGATTATTTTTTTCCAATTAGTCCATTAATCAACAATTATTTCTTTCTTCTTTTATCACCTCAGAGATCATAGAAACAGCTAAACTGCTGAGGTAGTAAACTGTAAGCTGTGACTGGTCTGGTCATCAATTTTGACTGATAAAAGTTAATGTTAGCATGTAGCATATTGGTATTAACCAGCATAGTTTAGAGGACCCATGCTGCAGTCCAATGACCATCACTACTACATTAGTGCTGGTGATAAAAACCCAGCACCTATAATGAAACTCAGCGCTTACCTGTTCAGGAGTTATAAAGTTATAAAAGTTGCATGCTGATAACTCATTGCTAAGGTGTTGCAATGGTACAGCTTTTGGTTGCTAAAATTTTGTTAGTGTTGCTATGGTATAGCAGTTGGTTTCAAAGTGGCTGCTAAGGTGCTGCTCTACATTAGCTATTGGTTGCTTAGGTGCTGATAAATCATTGCTAAGGTGGTTGCTGAGGTGTTGCTATGGTACAGATGTTGGTTGCTACATTTTTTGTTAGGTTGCTCCTAAAGTGTTGCTATGGTGTAGCTGTTGGTTGCAGGACATAAATCAAGCATACAATACTATTGCTGCTATATATATACACACCCACACACACACACGTATTTACACACACATTCAGCTTAGAACCTCTTGAGGAAATGCCTTTCTTCACTGTGAATATAGTTTAAATACACACGCTATTCCCTATAGACTTAGATAACAAACACAGCCCCCCCAGAGAATTCAGCCCAGTCTAAATACCTTTACCCATAAGAAAAGCAGGAATCAGACAGGATACAGTGCAGAAACCCCCGAGATTAACACACACACACACACACACACACACTTACAGTACTGCAGGCTGAAGCTCAGCACAGCTAGCAGCAGCCCCACCGCCAGCACCAGGAGGAAGCGGTTCCGAGCAAGCATCTTCACAAGACTGGTCCATTCACCTGTCCATCAGCCATCCATGCTCCGCCCCCTCTCTTCCACCTGAGCGAGACAGAATGATTATTAATTGATCACTCAAACAACTGGGCTAGAATAGTTTAAATAATTTAAAGTTGGCATTTGGTTCACTCAAGTTAATGAACTCTTCTTGCTCAAAAAAACATACTGGGCATATATACATTTATTGCATGATAAGCCGATAATGAAATTATGCTAACAAGCCAAACATACATAACATAACATAACATAACATAACTCTCATTATTTAACTATACCAACATAAACACAGCTAAACATCCTGGGACAGCTTTAACTTTTAAAAAAGTTATTTTAAAATGACATAATAGAAGGGCGCCAAGTGGTCCATTGGGCCAAGCTGTTTCGAATCCCATTTATGCAGCTTGTCATCAGCTACCGCAGCCCCGAAAGAGCACAATTGGCCTTGCTCTCTCTCTGGGTGGGTACAGTAGACGCCGCTCTTTCCCCTTATCACTCCTAGGGTGATGTGGATCAGCACAAGGCTGCATCTGTGAGCTGATGTATCAGAACCCAGTCGCTGCGCTTTCCTCCAAGCGTTAGCACTGTGATGCTACTCGGCAATGCTACATCAGCAGCAGCTCAAAAAAGAGGCGAAGTCTGACTTCACATTTCTCCAAAATCTTGTAGAAAGTCTTCTCTGGGCTGTAGAGCAACAGTTACTCCAACAAAAGCAGAATAAACTCTTTTTAATCCCCTTGATTCAGAAAAAAAAGAAATGAATGGGAAGGTGTCCCAATACTTTTGTCCATGTGGCATACAAACACAAACTACTACATATCACAGTAAATCTATGGAACAGTGCTGGAATTGTGGGAGGAGAGTCTGCAACAAGAGCAGACAGACAGACACGTGTACACACACACACATACACACACACACACACACACACACACACACAAACACACACACACACACACACACACACACACACACACACACACACACACACACAGTAGCATGCAACCAGCAATTTACACCATCCCACACTAGTAGTGTGTTATTATGGTTAAATATAGACAGTATGATCACCAGAGTCATGGTTTCAATCCAGACTGATCACTCACTTCTTACCCACACACACACACACACACACACACACACACACACACACAAACACACACACACACACAAAAGCAACAGAGACAACAAAGCAGGTCTGGGCTGCGTGGCTTCTACGTTACTATAAAGCCTCTACAGCCACTACCTAAAGTCGAACTGTCCATTCCACCTTAAATTCAGGCGCAACACTGCGACTCCTGCACTGTGGCGAATTAACAGTGAACTCCAGCTTCGTCCATTCAGCCCTGCTGCAGCCCTGTACGACCTTAAAACAGCGCTAATCATGCAGTATTAAAGAGAAACGCATGCTGTACTTACCGCACTCAGCTCTCCTCACACACAGCCTCACACCAGCCCTCCCGCACACAGCGAGCAGACATTACTATCACTACTGCTGCACTACTGCTGCACTACTGCTGCTGCTGCCGGTACATTCCTCCTCCTCCTTCTCCTCCACCTCCTCAGATCACACTGATCCGCGGTCTGTAGGTTGGGGTTTATTCGGTGGGTTTGCTTCCCTCTTTAGGCTGCTTCAGGTACTGCAAAGATGGGGTCTGGTTCCAGTTTTTCTGTGCTTATTATTATACACCTACTGCAAAAATAATACTTAAAAGTCTCATTTCATCATTTTTTTAATTCATTTTAAACAGTCTAGTTGTATCTCTAGTATGAATAAATGCAATATGAGCCGTTTTCTGTAAAAAAAAAAGTGCTCCGTTGTTTCTGTATAATCCTGCTTAAGTTCACTGAATTAGTGGTCTCTGAAGCCAAACAGGATTTCAACTCTTGCTCGTAAATATGTGTATGTGTATGTATGTGTATGTATATATGTACTGGACAGTAATATACTCTATAGAAAGTACTAGACAGATGTTAGTATAAGTAATTTTTTTTTATCTCTCCGAACTGTAGAGAACAGGTTTTATAAGATGTCCACCCGCCAAGACGTTTTTTTTTTGTTGTTGTTGTTGTTTATGTTTAATTGTTCTATTTCATTGTACTGAAAATACAGTATGTGGCTTAAATCTGTATTACAATGATCTTGTACTATAAACAGTATATGCTATTTATGCAACAAAAGTACTTCTGTTCAAAAAAATAACAAAATAAATATTCATACACGCAAACATATTGCCTCTGATTGGCTAACCGATTATTGCCGATACTTATCTACAAGCTGTGCGAGTGTGCATGTGCACGTCTGTGTCAGCAAGGGGTTTAATCTAAATGGATTTGGACATACATGGGACATAACACGGATTAAGGGTACACTCACACTAGGCACGGTTTGGTTGTATCCTGCTGCGGCATGGTTCTTTATTTAATTAATTACAATTTGTAACACCTGAAAGAACCCTGATTAGCTCTGTTTCCATCAGTGTTGAGAACTACTGTAGTTATCTAGTGCTAAAAGCACCATATGTTATCACTGGGAAATCTGTGGACACACACATGCTTCACTGGCCACTCCCCCCGCTGGCCTGCTGGCCTGCACTCACACTGCGTTTAAACAATCCGTGCCCGAGCACACTTACGTCATTACTCACTGCTCAGTAAAAGTGGAAACAATTAGCCTTAACTTAACACAAATATTACACGCCAAAAGTCACGGTTATCTCAGTCATGGTTACATACATAGCGACTGAAATAAGGAGGAGGAGATGCTTTTCCTTGCGGTGGTGGTGATGAATTTGGCACAATGCCGCCATATTTGTTTACTTTGTCACTGACATCATCTTGTCATCTATCTCTGGAACGGATCACCGGATACGCCCTAAATCTAGTCCTAGACCACATTTTCTTTTCAGTTTTAAAACTTCATTCAACTCCATGCAGTTTAGTCTATGACTAGGCTTAATCCCTGCCCAATAATGAATAATAACCATTTGGAAAAAGGTAGCCAGATGTTCAGTGGATTCAAAGAAAGAACAGCCGTGTCTGAGGACCAGCAGGCCCTGTGTTCAGAAGAACTGAGTCATTATTTAAACATGGCCTTCATCTGGGGTTCCACATAAACCTCCCATGCTTTATTTTAGTGGTTCAATTCTCCAACCACAGGCGTTTCTCTTGGCCCCATTTAAAAAAACAGCCCCTGCATCCAATCACAGGATTTTTTTTTCTGTTATAATGGCTCCCTCTTCTGGCCTCAGTGTGTTTTGCACAGGGTTTATAGACCATGTATTATCTGATTTATCATTGTAAAGCTGATATACTCTATACAGTTTTTATTAATTAATTAAGTAATTATAATAATTACCTATACATTTCCATTACTTGTTAGCAACATTATCCTTGTAGCTCCAGTAAAGCTAATGCAAAGAACCAAACAATGGATTGGCCCACATCATTAGCTTTTCATTTGTTATCAGACTGTTTTTGCTCACCTCATGTAAATGGATTTTCTAGATTAGACTCTTTAAACCTCATTGGCTGCAGGATGATCTGGTGTCTGGTCTGAGTATGCACACTGTAAGGCCTATTGCAAGTTGCCTGCTATTCAGTATGTTCCTGAAAGAACAGGGAAACAGAAGAACAGGAGAACAACATGGTACAGTAACAAATATAGAATTAGTAGTATTATTCATTAATTTGTAACGCCAACAACAGTACTAACAGTATTAGAACAAAATATATGTGTAATCAGTAGAAGACTGAAGAAAATGTTAGCTACCTGGCTGAGGCAAGCGTTGGGTAAAGCTAGAAACAAAAAAAGCTAGAATTTTCCTTTTAAATGGTGCCACATTTGTAAGGAACATGCATTTGTGGGATAGGTAGCAGAGTATGTGGGTTGTGCCCATGAAAAATGTGCCAAATCTTCTCTGCCATTGCCAAACATCTTAATTTGATGCTACTATTGACACTTGATTTGAACATTTGGTGCCCCCAGGTGCAGCCAATCAGATACCTGATTGGTACCTGCCTGGCAGCAACTGAGAACATGGGCCCAATGGGCTACAGTGGTCAGTAGGTGTCAGCAGCTCCAAGAGTCATCTAGATAGGGTAACAGCAAATTGGTATTTTGCAAAACCAAATTACTGCATTATTTGGAGTAATCCCTGGTACCAGTTTCTATAAACTGAAGGTCAATTTCCATATAATGGAGGATGTCAGAGATAGGCCACTGGCAGAGAAGATTTTACTAATTGTCCATAGGCTCAACCCACATACTCTGCTCTGCTGCTCATGTCACGAATGCATGTCCCTTACACCTGTGGCAATATTAAAAAGGAAAATTAACAAGCTTTCCAACAGCATAAGATTTATTGCCAAGATCCATTATTACAACAAAGAAATAATGTACCAAACAGCAGGACACTGGCTGTGCCAGGATACTGATTCCATTAATTTTGAGATACTTTGTCTCATCCCAACTCAATAAATCACTAAATCAGTCTAAATAAAAACACCTTAAGGACTGCTGCTTTAAATAATAATAATAAAAAAAACACAAGTAATGAATTCCATTTATTAAACACCATTTGCTGAAAGGTTAAAAATGGTGAATAGACATTTCTGTTCTTACCAATCAATTCATTTTACTGTGTAAAGCACTTCCAGTAGTCTTATCTGTGGAAAATTCCAGAAAAAAGCTTTGGATTCAAGCCCCTGTTTGTCATTTATTAGTTGGTTGGTTTTGAGTAAAGTCCAAATCCTACAATTGACCTGCAGACCCTCCGGAAATCTAATTATAGTTACAGACAAAGTCTGGTCTGGGCTACAGAGGGGTCACAGGGTCTGATAAACTATCTGCAGACCCAGTTCTCCTCTTTACAGTCCAAGTCCAGGCTTGGTTTTATTTGCTTTGCTTTGGTTTTATTTGCTTCGGCAGCAAAAGCACTGATTTTATCTCCTCTCAAAGTTCACCTCAGTGTGCGCGTGGATAAACTGACCGTCACAGTTCTGTTCTGGCACCTCACCATAACGGCTGCTTACAGAACGTGACAAAAACAAGAACGCTTTGGCTCTCGACTGCAAACTAGAGGCCAAGTCATGTGAGATACAGAAATACAAGTATACTAAATTTATTATCTTAACTTAAGATAACTTATTAAGCTACATAATAAAGTTGCACCCATTAAAAACAGTGACACAGATGTGCAAATGCACACTTACAGCTTGCCTAGTGCCTGCATGTTAATAAGTCTTATCAATAGAATTGGGACATTCTGGAGCAGATAAACAAATAAAATGAATTAATTGGCATTGTGCCTAATGTCCGACAGACATACTGTACGCTAGAGGAGTGTAAAGCACTGCACCATTAGCATTAGTATTAGCACCTAACCGCTAGCGCTAGCAACAGTGCTACATTGAGGAACCACTGAGTGTTCCAGTAAGCCAGGGCTATATTAGCTAGCCTATTAGTTTGTCCCACGTAGCTTGTTTTAACACAGTGAACACGCAGACTACAGTCAGATATATACTTACCACAGAACGGCAAAAGAGGTACAGCTAAGTGCAGTTAGCGGCTAATGCTAACGGTGCTCCAGTAGTGCTAGCCCTAGTAAGCAGCAGGCTACAGTCAGATAGTACTCACCTCTGAATGAAGAAAGAGCTAGTGCTTAGCACAGTTAGCGGCTAATGCTAACACTGCTCCAGCCTCAGTGCTGGAGAACTAGACTGAAACTCCTGTATAACTCTGTTCTTTAGTGGAGTGGCTTTACTGCTCCAATACCAGACTTGATTTTGGGGAAAATTAAAGGGTTTTGAGTGCACCTTATAGTGAGAAAAATGTGGTACACTGTTTCCGTGAATGTTAATGGCGTTTGCTAAAGACTGGCAGCAGAACAGGTGAATTTCTGCTTATTTTTACACCATTAACAACAAGCTTAAAAACCTTATTTGTAAAATTCTGAGGGCCCTGACATTTAAAACGAGACACTGAGAGCTTTAAAAGAAAAAAAAACACTGTTTTTTACACACTACCTTACCCTTGTGAAAAGAAACTATACTTAATAGCATTAAAGGTGTGTTTAAATAAAGTAAGTAATTCTAAAGTACATTTTCTATTTATATACTCAATAAAAATACACATTAAATTTCTCTATATTTCCATAAAATGTATTTTTAAGCAATGCTTTAAATTATACGTCAAAGTTTTTTTTCCCCCAGTAGCATTAAGGGATACACAATATGTACATTAATACATAAAGTGGTACATTTACAATATACTTCAAGTGTATTAAAATGATTAATTAAACACATAAATAAATCTACTTAAGTTCACAGAAGTTATTTGAAACAACATCCACTCAAAAGCACAACCTAATGCTTTTATTGTTGTATTTAAATATAACTCAATTACAATTAAAATATATTTAAATTTGCCATAAGTTGTTCCAAAATAGTACATTTAGTATGTATTTGAGTACATATTTTAATTGTAAAAAGTATGTACTTTTCCGTGGTAAGCATACTTAAAAATATATATGTTTAAATACACTTTTCTTTTGTTTTTTACAAGGGTAGGTAGTTTACCGGGACTAAGGCACGATACATTGAATGACAAGCACATGGAGAATAGGTGGAATAGGGGAACCCATTGCAATTAAATTAATTTAATTGACTAAATAATTAGAATTAAATTATTCTGTGAAAATGCATGAATATTATACAGATATTTTCAACAACAGTTGTAATTGATGCATTTCCATGGAATTAAAATAGAACAGGATGTTCTCGTACTTTTAATTAGTCAAATATTACTGCAGTATGAACTCTGTTTGGTACAAAATAAACCCAAATGGCCTAAATAGTCCACAGTCATGTGACAAAGTTTTGGAAATACAACTTTAGGTTTGGGGCTTTGTGGGTCAGAGTTCAGGTTTAGTGTGTAAACACTAAAGTGGAGGGGTTGAGGATTTTTCCCCAAACCAACAAGATACGTTTGTGTGTGTGTGTGTGTGTATCTGCAGCTTATTTCCAGAAGCCTCCAGACAGCTCTTCAGATGAGTTGCCACACTTTAATAACTTTTACTATTTCGCTGATTTTACCATTGAAACGTTCTTTGAGGAACCAAAAGTAATCCATTTTAATTTTAGTTTATGTGCAGATTTGTATGTATTTTTATCATATTTATTTCTGCGTTTTAATTTAAACTAAATATAAATATGAAGGATTGTTGTCTATAGAACTGTAAGTGAACTCTGCCTCTTTGTGCTAGTCTAAACCTTATTGGTATACCAGGAATAACCTTTACACCAATCCTGTCTTTGCAGTGACTTTGCCTGACTGCTGGTGTGATGATCTGTGGAGCCATTTTGCATACTATAGTCGTTTACCCCAGTAGTGATACGACCCTTTGAGGAAAAGTATTTGCAAGTCCTGCCGGAAAATGAAATCCGCATCTCCTGACATTGGACTTAATATAACACAGCAAATGATGTGGTTCTCCATCAGTAAATTTTACATTTCATTTGGAAATCAAGGGAGCAGAGTCTGTTTTTTCCACAATCAGTGATGGTTTGGAGAGACATGTCTGATATCTGCTGGTGTTGATCCACTGTGTTTTATTATCAAGTGTAAAGTCAGTGCAGTTCTGTTTTCCACAAACTCTTCCCTCTGCTGATAACAACTTCTATAAAGATGCAGATTTCATTTTCCAGCAGGACTTGGCACACTGCCAAAGAATTACCAATTGGTCTTATAGAATATTCTAATTTTGTAAGCATTAAAGTACTACTGCCATAAAGTAACTTTTCAATTATGTTCTAACTTTGTGAGATGCACTAGTATAAGCAGCAATGCCTATTTATGAAATGGGTCACAGAGCTAAATCAGTGCTGTGTCTTACAGCCTGTATTTACCCTGTAATTTCCACTGACTGGTCAAACACCATTTGGCAGTCTACCTGGCAAGCCTAGCTCTGCAGTAAAGACCCTCTGAACCCAGGCCATGTGCTACTATGAATACTCTACAACAATCCTTACACTCTGCTTAAACTGGAACACGTGCAAAACCAGCAACAGCAACAGTGAGGCCAAAATACTCTGACCTTCAGGTCCAGACTAGAGCTTATTTACTCCAAAACAAATAAATAACAACAATAAAACGCACTAAAACTGGAGAAAATACACCTAAATCCTCTCTGACCTGCTGTAACTGTATTGATCGCTGTAATCGATAGTTAAGGTGTAATGTTTGCGGGGTTGCAGGCTGTTCTGTGGGTGACCTCCGCTCAGGCCATGAGGCAGCAGCAGCCACTCCACTCACAGCTCACCACCACGCCAAAGCTGCGTGACCTGGGGGCGGGACTTCCCAGCGCCAGCCAATCCGAAACTCTGTTTTGCGTCTTCTGATTGGCTGGTCGCTGTAGCAAAGTGCGACTCGGTTTAACTGAATCGGTTCACGTTACGTAGACTGTTTTTTTATTTATTTATTTATTTTTTTATGAAACACTGTTTTAGAGTCAGTTTTAGAGCAGATTTATTAGCTATATTACTGTAGATAACACAGTATTTTGTGCATAAGAATGAAGTTAACAATAGTAGCCGATAACCAATATATACACATATAAACAACAAAAGTCTAACAATAATTATAATCATAGTTAGCTAAACAAAGCTCTGTTTTATAAAAAATGATTATTAAAATGTATTTATTTGTATGTAAGTAGTAATAGTAACAGTTATAATATTACTACCATTAATAATAATAATAATAATAATAATAATAATAATAATAATAATAATAATAATAATAATACATTCTAGTAAATTAGAAAAACAAATATATTGATAGCAAGAGTTTAAATCCGGTTTAATGCATATGGTATGATTTATACAAATATGGTTATTGCTTAATAAAATTGTTTTCGTATTTGTATCTATTGTATGTATGTTGTACTATAACTTAAAAAACGTATAAAAATATAATTATATTATTAGTTATACCAGCGACAATAATAGCTACAATGATTATAACATAAATAACATAACGTTCTTCAATAATTTAGCGATTTTTGACAAAATTGTAAAATGGATAAAATACATTATATTGTTATTGTTAAAATATATTATATAATGATATTGTTACAGAAATCTTGAAGAATGTAGAAACTGATTCTAGTTCTCTTTAACGCTGGGGTTTAATATTTAATTAAATGAATTCATTAATTAATTTTATTTTTAATCTTTATTATTTGAATGTTTTTTAATTATCTATTCATTGTATTTAATTGTATGTATTACAAGTTTTTAATTATACTATTATCAACATTTTACTGTTTTACTAACGCTAGTAACAGTATTGTTGTATGTATATGTGTATATATTTTGTTTGTCAAAATATAAAACTTTTAATCGTTTTTTTGTCTTTTGTAACTATTTTATATATTATATATAGATTTCTAAGTCAAAATATAATACAAGAACAACAATATAAATGAAAAGAGAAATGCTGTAGAATTTGCGTTTTCGCTCATGTTTTCTAAAAATAGAATCGTTCGTGTCAGTGTATCGATTCTCCGGAGTCGTTTAAAATATTCGTTGGCTCTGATGAGTGAATCACTCCGCAGTGTGAGACAGTAGTGTGCTGAGGGGAGGCGGGGGTCTGCGTGAAAACGTGTTTTTCCTTTTTTTATATAACTTTTTCTCGGTTTAAATGAGAAGTAGCTCCACACCGCGGACAGTCTCACTGCCCAGCCGGACACCGCGGAGCTAACACCGGGAGGACAGCTCAGAAATACAGTAGTATCCGCGCTTTACTGGAGCTTCACAGTCAGCGGGGTCTGCAGCGAAGGTAGCCGGGTTTGAGTGCACGTACTGCGGCTACAGCTTCGGTCCCGCCTCAGTGCCCTGCGGAGGTCCGGGGGAGTATGCGTGAGGATGAGCCAGAGAGAGTCACTGGTTCATCTGTTTGCTGGAGGGTGAGTAATAATAAATAAAGTGTAAAAGAGAGGGAATAGTGTGGGTAAGGGTTGGGTAACTTAGCTGAGCTGCTAAGCTAATTTGACTCTGTTTAGGTTAATGTTTAAGAGTCATTCAGTCAGTTAAGTACCTAAATATCTGATTTCTGAAGTACTGAGTAATTTGTATGCAGTGGTTAGGAGTTAGAGATGCCTGTGGAAAGTATATATCTGTATATAAGAGTTTAAAAGTACTGAAAATGTAAAATACAGACAGTAAAGTGGGGGAAGGTTGAAGAGGAAGGTCAGCGTGACTGAGAACACGTTGTGTATAGCCTCACACTGTAGTGAATGGTATTACATGTGACAGCTAGATTAACTGCCTGGGAGTTAGAACTTACTTTACACCAGAATTAGTCTATATACAGAGTTTACTATTCAGTTTTAAAACAGTATATAACAAGGTGATATACTAGTGCATCTCAAAAAATACGAATATCATTGAAAAGTTACTTTATTTCAGTAATTATGTTCAGATTTTGTGAAAATCATATATTATATAGATGTATTAAACACACTGCTCTATTTAAGATCTGTTTATTCTTATATCGATAATTATAATGGTTTACAGCCAATGAAAACCCAAAAATCAGTGTCTCAGAAAACTCGAATATTATTTAAGAAAACTAGTTTTTTTTAAGAAGACTATTTTTGTCAGTGTGGGCAGTGTGTCAAGTCCTGCTGGAAAATGAAATCCATAACAATCTCCATAAAAGTTGTCAGCAAAAGGAAGCTTGAAGTGCTGTAAGATTTTCAGAAAAAAAAAAAAAAAAAAACATCACTGCAATTAATTACAAAATACCAACTACCTGTAGACCTGACACAGCATGTGTTGCTGCCGGCAGATACTCACCCATAATTAAATATTTTACATTAACACTGAATATTTTTAATATGCCAACCAGTTTGTAATTTGGATGCATCATCAAGAACATATTTTTTTCCAAAATTTAGTGGCAAAATAATTTAGTTTGCCAAATGTTTGGTGCATGTCTAATTTGGGTTACATTTTACACCTCCAGATAAACATGTATATATCTTTTAGGCACAAAATATTAACGTCATGATTTATTTGTCTCTACTAAGAATTACAATAGACCCAATTGTACTGAATGTATATTTTTAAATAACCTACTAATTTTATGTCTTTCGCAATTTTCTGGTCAACTTTGTTACCTCAAACTTGACCTGCAAACCTGTGACCTGCAGTGATGTCACTTCCTTACAGTAGCTTATATTTTTGTATAAAATATTATATTAACTATTTGTTAGCTTTGGTAGTTGTGACACAAAGTAAATCTCTCATTTAGTTTATTCTAAATGATAATTTGTTAAAAATCAATAAAATCAATTTGTAGTCGTGCTGTGTATAATCTAATTTAAAGTTTGCACATAGAGAGGAAGAGGTCAACACTTTTTTACTAGTTTAAATAGTTGAAAACAGAATTGGCTTGTGGGTCTAATATTTCCACTTTTGAAATGTCCTGCCAGTCTAAAATGGTCTGTATAGCATTGTATGTGCTGGAACGCAGCACAGTGTTCCATCACTCTAACATCCAATCGATTTGGCCGGATGTGCTACAGCAAGCACAATATGTCCTAAGTGCACTGTGTTACCCGTGCACCAATGCATCTGGTACCAGGACTAACATTAACTTAACGCATTGGATGCTCATGACCCTGTCATCAGTTCATCAATTCATCAGTTCATCGATTTACCGGTTGTCCTTCATTTGGGTACAGTTTTAATAGGTACAGTATTTTTGATCTGACTCTGGTAGATTATTCTGTTATTCTGTTGTAGTATGCAAATTGTTGCATGACATATTGCATAGGCTAGTGCTGGGCGGTATGACCAAAAATGTATTACACCAGTATTTTTCAAGATTCCATCAATTTCACTTTTATTATTATTATGTATTTATAGTTTTTTGCATGACTGGGCTTTTAATATAGGTTTGCTACTTACTGTACTGTTGGGTGTACATATAATATAAAACACTAAAGCTTTAGATGAAGGCTTTGGCTAATATTGGGTTTACTTTGTCCCACAAAACTTTCCACAATATGTGAAAAAAATCAGACAAACAGCTGAAGAATACAGCTAAACAATAGACCTTAAAAAAATATATATGATAACATATTTAACACGGCTTCCTTCACAAAAGTAAATATTTTAAATAGTTCTATAAACACTATAAAAACACTTAAAGCTCAATATTTAAGCTCTATTGCACAAGTATGACACAAGTTTAATATCAATTTACTATATGTTTTTCTTGAAGCCATTAGAGGCATAATTACAGTATTAAAACCAGCCACAATTCCCTTCTTTCTCCAGTTGTGCCAACAAATAAATAAAATTTACTCTGCATTAAAATGATCCTTTAAGCTACAGTATTAATATATTTAATTGGGCTAGAGTTACTAGTACTTTTGTACCTTGTATCCAGAGTTTTAGGGAGTTTTATCTCTTATGCTGAATAAAGGGTTCTGTACCCTGGACCAATACTGGGCTCATTTGGGGGATGAGAGGAACTTTTCTCCAAACTCTATTCCTCTCTTTCTAAGGGATTTCAAATTGCTGTTTGCTGTTGTTTTTCTATTTTTCTTACATAAAAAAACACTCATATTGCGAGGAACAGCAGCAGGAGCTCCTCAGATAAAGTGATGTTCTTATTTCTCTCCAGGCAGGACAGATCAAGATGAGCTTTTGACACCACAGAGCTGAGCTATCATTAATCTAGTTTATTAGCCTGTTATGCTAACTGGCTTGCATTAGCTGGCAAGCTGTATCTGCTTCTTTGGTGGTGCTGTTCTGCTATTGCGGTATATAAAAAATGCATACAATGCGGTTTTAATTTTTCCTCCGGTGGTACCAGGACTATTATTAGATTAAGTCCTGCAAGTTGCAAGTGTTAAAGCCTTGAGTAATAATAGGTAAATTAAAGTGCTGCCTAAAATAGCTTCTAGATTCACAAAAAAATTAAATTCTGCCCAAAACTGAACCAAATAAAACATAATAAGACAGTTTAAGCTCTTTGCACATACAAATCTGACAATATCAGACCACATAAATATTTATAAGCCTTATTTTTGGCACCCGTCTGTGCTATAAAATGATGATAGAATGCTGTTACGGTTATTCTAGCTCTCCTGAGTAAACTGGAACGCATGCCAGTAAGCTATCCTTGTGTTGACTGACTGATCTGAGGGCTTGTGTGTTCGTTCATCATCATCCAAACTTAGACTGCGGCAGCTCTCTGAGCCGATACACAATCCGGGACCGGCAGTAGAGTCACGTCTGCTCCAGTAAACACATCAGTGCATTATTATAATTATCCTTCATCATAATTTTGATGGTTAGATTCTAACATGTTCGCTTATTTTAGATTATACTCACAGCGCTTGTTGTTTTTGTGGTTATTATCATTGGCAAAAAAATGCTAATAATAAAATAATATCACGATATTTCAGGGTATTTTCGCAATAACGATACTCTTGGCGATATGATAAAACACTGAATAAAAAAAAATGATTTCAAGAATACACTACTGCACCAACATTTAATTTAATTAAATTTTCTTATGGCATACGATATGATATGGCACACCCTTAACTGAGATATTAAAAAATACAAACAATTATTCAGATTTGTAACAGAATCAATGATCCAGAATATCATGATACTAATCATAATGCACTCCAAATATCTCCATATATCCAGGGTTAAAGTAAAATAAATGATACTGGACAGATATAATCTGACTCTAATAGATATAAAATGGGAAATGAGAACAGTGTGATTTTTTTCTTTTGCAAAAAACAGCAAAAACGTAGCACCCTGATATGATAATAAGGGTGGGTGATATGGCACCATATTTTAGGGTATAATATCGTTTACAATATTGAAAATGTTTGGCGATATTATCATGTACGATACGATATGGCACACCCCTACTTTGGGTAAAGCGTAATTAATAATAATTAAGGCAAGGCAAGTTTATTTATCTAGCACCTTTCATACACAATTGTCATTTAAAGTGCTTTACAAATTAGAAAATACACAGAGTTATTTAAACATGTAAAAAACATGTAAAAGAATAACAGTAAAAATGAAAATAAAAACTAAAATAAGAATAAAGCATGAATGATTCAAACATGATTAAAACAAAGAGAAGTAAAATTAAAAACATGTAAAAGAACTACAAAGAATTAGAAATAAAAATAAAATTAGAGTAAAGCATGAATAAAGCACTATACAAAAGTGCTGTTACAGAATAAAAGTGGGCGGAGCTGCAGAGTTTTATACTGAGCTGAAGGCCTGATCAAACATGTAGGTTTTCAGTCTGGATTTAAACATGTTTAGTGTTGGTGCTCTTCTAACACTCTCTGTCAACTGGTTCCATTTAAGATCAGCATAGTAGCTAAACGCTGCTTCTCCATGTTTAGTTTTTAACTCCTTAAAAATGCACTTAATAATTTTAGATTAGTAACAAGTAGGGGTGTGCCATATCATATCGTATGCGATAATATCGCCAAAATTTTTGATTATCCTGAACGATATTATACCCTGAAATATGGTGCCATAACACTCACCCCTAATTATCACATCAGGGTACTACTTTTTTGCTGTTTTAAGCAAAAGAAAAATTCACACTATTCTCATTTCTTATTAAATATCTACTAGAGACTATAGATTATATCTGTCCAGTATCATTTATTTTACTTTAATCCTGGATATATCGCCATATCGAGTATTGTTATCGCGAATAATACCATGAAATATCGTGATATTATTTTAGGGCCATATCGCCCACCCCAAGTAACAAGAATCAAACCCAACTTCTGCAGGTTTGCAAACGGACATAAAAACTAGAGAAACATAACGAAACTAAAGGTTTGAAGGACATGAAATCAGGAACACACTGATTTTTACATGAAGTTTCTATTACAGTTCCAAAAATATAATTATAATTTGTAGTAACATTTATTATCAAACATAAAACCTTTTTTAATAGCCTTTAATAGCTTTTTTTAATGCTTGAATATAGAGCTTCAAGATTTAAGTGTGTATTATCAAGCAGAAAAATGACAAAGATGCCAATTTGTCAAGGGGGTTATGTGCTGATGAACTAATGCTATTGCTTAGATATTATTTAAATTGTGACCAGTTCTTAACAATAGTGACATTACAGTGTTGTACTGATTGTGATAAGAGATAAGAGCTGTTATAAGAGAGTACCACTGATTTACCCCTATTACCCCATTGTAGTATACCTAATGAAATGGTCAGTTATTGTAGTTGCAGCATATGTATTAGGAGTAAAGTAAAATACTCTAGTGGTAAAGTGAAAGCTATCAGAGTTGTCTCTGAGTCAGGATGACTAATCACTTTTATAATGCCAGCCTGGTTCACATTCTTTCATCATCTTCCTGCTGTTCTAGAGGCGTGGCAGGATTCAGGCTGGTGTTATATATGTATATATATTGTTATATATGTCTCTCTCTCTCTGTCTCTCTCTCTCTGTAGATGTGGGGGTACAGTAGGGGCTATTCTGACCTGTCCGTTGGAGGTGGTGAAGACGAGGCTGCAGTCTTCCTCAATAACCTTCTACATCTCCAGTGTTCAGCTCAGTGCGGTGAACGGGGCCAGCGTGGCCCGAATGGCCCCACCGGGACCCCTGCACTGCCTCAAGTATGTGTTTTACTGTGGCCATTTTCAGAATGAACTAAATGAGTACTGTATTTTTTCAAGTATAAGGCACTCTGGATTGTAGGGCACATTATAAGTGAACTGTCTATTTTCAGTCTATTTTCATACAAAAGGCACAACAGATTATAAAGTGCACCGGATTATGAATCGTAAGAATAACTTCTGACTAACTACAG
This sequence comes from Astyanax mexicanus, assembly GCF_023375975.1. Classification (NCBI taxonomy): domain Eukaryota; kingdom Metazoa; phylum Chordata; class Actinopteri; order Characiformes; family Acestrorhamphidae; genus Astyanax; species Astyanax mexicanus. Next base: position 43,245,126 of record NC_064425.1, read on the forward strand.
TAGCCGTAGCATTCAGACACACTGCAGAAAGTATTACTCTGCAAGGCTTCTGACTTCGGTAGTCTACTGTGCCGAAATCAGCACCCCGCCATGAAAAGCACCCTCTCTCGGGACAAAGTGCAGGTGAAATTCTGGATTATCTCAGTTTTGCGATTCAAGTGACAAGATGGAGTGCTTTTCCTGGCAGGGGTAAGGAATTCTGAACAACAGAGCGCCGCGTACGCATTAAAATCTTTTTGGTCAGTAGGCACAATCAGAATTTATACATAAGGTGCGCCTTTATAAAAGGGACACTGACGATTTTTGAGAAAATTGTTTTAAAAGAGCCTCATAGTAAAAAAAAAAAATATGGTAGCAATAAATTAAGATCATAATAGTGTCTTAATGTCAAATCCATCAATACAATCAGTTTTATCATCACAGCTCACTAACACGGGTAAGCAAATGTGAAAACATTGGTATAAATTCCCTTACAGTAGTAAATACACAATAAAGTACAATATACTCTTATATTCACTATGCATTTGTCACTTTTTCAAGTATACAAACTCATAATAATCTGCAAGCTATGAGACACACACTTGTAAACAGTGCAAAAGACAAATGCACACTTATAGTGAGTGAGATTATAATAGTAGTTGTGTCAAACCTAAAATTATGTATATTACCTTTTATTCCTGTTATACAGCTGTTTACATTAAAACTGCACTGTGCAGCTTTTGGAGCAGCATGCAGGCTTACTAATATAAATATATTTGTTTAGGTTATTAAATGTATCTGTAACGCACTGCACTGGGACTGATAATGACTGTAATATATAGTAACACATATTTCAAGCAGTTGTATACACTAAATACACTAAATACACTAAATCTGTGTCACTCTCTCTCCACTCAGGCCTTAAGTGACAGTGTGAACTTGCGTCACAGTGATACTAAGTGCACGATTAATTGGGCTATCCTTATACTTGTTATATTAACAGTACTGGATTCACTGGTTCATGTATACATGTAGGCACATAACTCTGTTAAACAAGTTTAATATATGTTTCTAAAATGTACACAATTTCCCTGCTCTCTCTGAATGTAGCCGATCAACCAAGACATGAGTAAATCAAATAATGAGTGCACCCTGCAGGTTTCTGGACTAATGCTTGTAATAAAGATGTTTAGCTACATTCAGCTACTCTCCAAACCATCACTGATCATCAGTAAATTTTAATTTACATTTCATTTGTAAATGAAGGGAGCAGAGTCTGGAGGAAGAGTGAAGAGACACACAGTTCAAACTGCTTGAGGTCTAGTGTGAAGTTTCCACCAATCAGTGATGGTTTGGATAAAGAGAGACATGTCTGTCATCTGCTGGTGTTGATCCACTGTGTTTTATTATCAAGTCTAAAGTCCGTGCAGTTTTGTTTTCCCACAAAATCTTACAGCACTTCATATCTTACAGCTTCCCTCTGCTGAAAACAACTTTTATGGAGATGCGGATTTCATTTTCCAGCAGGACTTGGCACACTGCCCACACTGCCAAAAGTACCAATGGGTCTTATATAATATTCAAATTTTCTAAAACACTGATTTTTGGGTATTTTATTGGGTGTAATTGGCTTTTCAATGTTATTCAAACTTTTTAAAATACACTAGTATCCACTAGAGCTGGGTAATATTTTCTTACACCCTTAGAAATACAATTTTTTTTTTTTTTTTTTTTTCGGGTCGTTCCAACTATTGGTAGCACTTCTCTACAGCGACATTCACTAATATTTGGATTTGTAGTGCACTTGTTAGTTAGCCGACATGCAGGGCTAGTGCTTCAGGGACCCAGGAATGGTGCCTTGTGTACATATGATATTTTTGGCAAACCATAGCTCTTTATATAATAGCAGGTTATGTGGGATTTGTGGACGTTATCCTGATGGTTTAAGTATTCAGAGAGTGTGAGGAGCCCATACACACTGCGGCTGCTCTGTCTCCTGCCTCTCTGAGGCGATGTCTTGGCCGTCCGTCTCAGCCGGAGTGTGCTGCTGGAACTGGATCCAGGGATCACGCGAGTGATTTGGGTCGCGTGTTTTGGCACGGTCACATTTTGGATGACATCTCTATGGTTTGCCCTTCAGTCCAGTTTATTTTAGCTCAGATATACTTTCTCTGTTATTTACATTCCATATTTAATCCCCTCGCTGGCTCTAACTGTGTGTCTCTCTCTCACTTACTCTCGCTCTCGCTCACACTTTCTTTCTCCTATGAAAGACTCTGTTCTTTTCTGAATCTCACTTCTACACTCCCCCTGTCCCGGCCAATCACCGATCTCACACCGTGACCACGAGTTTGCTGTTTTCAGCTTGGAATTTGGAAAGAGACAAACTGGTTGAAGGGCCTAAATCGGACTTTTACTCTTGTATTTTAGATTTTTGTTAAAAAGGAGTTTCTTGTTTTGGGCCGGGTTTTTTATATATTTTATTTTAATAGTCATACATTTCAGTAATAGTCTGAAATGTACATATATTGTACAATAAATTGCTAACGGAGTTATTCTGACCTATATATTGTAGGGCTGCAACGATTAGTTGATATAATAGACAATGTTAATTTTTTAAATTTGTCGACTATAAATTTCATTGTCAACTCATTCAAATCGTTAATTTATAAGAGTCCTGCATTACATAAAGTGCTGGGGACAGAAGTGCATGGTGAAATGGATAAATGGCTCAATCAAACAGATTAAATTCAACTCAGTTTGTGTCTCCAAAAGTGCAAAACACAACAGATTATGTATTTACTTACTAAATATCAGTACTTTCCATGTTTAAACATTATCCAGACATTTAAATGCCTTTAAATCTTATGTTGAGCTGTGTTATTGTTCTAGAGATGGAGAACATGGCAGAAATAATCATTGATTTATCGACTAATCTAAAAAAATAGTCGTCAGATTAGTGAACTACTAAAATAATCATTACCTGCAGCCTTAATATATTGTGCTGTTTTTGCACATTTATCCTTTTATACACACACTATAGACTAAGGAATCAAAAACTGTTGCTCAATATGGGCCGTTTATATTGACATTCACAGTAAAACATTTGCTTAAAGGAGAAATTCAGTGTGAAATGCACTTTGGGTGTGATGAAACATGATAATGGATATGAACTTTTCCAACTTGTCCAATAGCCTTCTCCATTCACCCACAGTGTTATGAAATAAATAGATTTTAGCTGACTCCCAATAGGCTTACAGTGAAAGTGATGGGGCATAGAGTTACCCATGCAAATGAATCTAGATATTATAAATTTGGATATATCAGCAGTTCTTAACATTTTTTTCAACTATAATCTGGAGATCCCAGTCAATCAGCTTGCCTTCAGCTGCCAGAGCCCTGAGACAGCACAATTGGCCTTACTCTCTCTGAGTGGGTACAGTAGATGGCTCTCTTTCATCCCCTCATTACTCCTAAGGTGATGTGGATCAGCACAAGGCTGCGTCTGTGAGCTGATGTATCGGAACCCATACATCTGTGATGCTACTCAGTAATGCTGCATCAGCAGCAGTTCAGAAAGAGGCGGAGTCAGACTTCACATGTGTCTGAGGAGGCATGTGCTAGTCTTCTTAACCCTCCTTGTGTTGGACATCACTAGAGATGGGGGTTATACACCTGAGTAGCAACTAAATGCTTCGGACAATTGGCCTAGCTAAATTGGGAGAAAATGAGGAAAATTTTTGATGAATTTATACAACAAACTAAAACCTCAACCAATCTTTACAGAAATGCACTTTAATTTGACTTAATTTCACTTTATCTGATCTGATTATATTTTTCTTCAAGTTTGGGGCACAATCCTGCAGTAAGGAGCACCTTAAGGGGCTTAACTTTCCCAAAATGTGACGTTGTGATGTCAAACCAGTGGTACAATACAAAGAAATATACTCCTATATATTTACCATTTGTTTTTACATCATGAGGTCACATTTTGTGAAATTTAAATATATTTATTTACTATTTTTCGTCTAATATTTTTCCTTTTATCATTATTTAAATTGCACTCTGGTGAGGTTAAAATCTTTGTTTTGGTGTGTATAATAGTAGTCAGGGAGTCAGACAGTGCACATTAGCTACAGACCGATAACTTATCATTAGTGTTGTTTAGAGACAGCAGGTCATGTACAACCACAGCTCTCAGACAAGAAAACAGAGAGAGAGAGAGAGACAGAGTGCTCTTTGTTACATATTATTTGTAAATTAGTATCCCATGAAAACCTTTGTTTTTTTATCATACTTTTATTATCATACTATCATACGTTTATTACTATAAAATCCTTTAATTTACCTAAAAATGTGCACCTTTTGTATGGATTCTACCAGTGAGGTATTAAGGAGCAGTACATCGTTATAGGGGTGAGTTTTCTGTAAAGTTTCTTCAGCACTAAGGCTGGGTGAAGCAGCATTAGCATTAGCCACAGTACTAGCCTTTTTTGCAGTTCAGAAGCGAGTATATTGGACCGTTGTCTGTGTGTTTACCGTGTTAAAACAAGCTACGTGGGACAAACCCATTGCTGCATTTACGCCCCGCTAGCACTGCAGTTAGCGGCTAATGCTAATGCTGCTGCACCCAGCCTTAGTTCTGGAGAAACTTTACTGAAAACTCACCCTTACACAAAATGCTGGAAATCTAAGCTTACTGTAAATAAACGGAAGTGCTTTACTCACTCAAAAAAACAGTTTTCAGGAGAGAAATTTGTGTAGATTAACATCCAGCGCTCATTTAACTTTGAAAGAGTGTAGTATACAGATCTTTTAAAGCTGTACAGTGTAGTTTACAGGTCTTTTAAAGCTGTACAGTGTAGTTTACAGGTCTTTTAAAGCTGTAGAGTGTAGTTTACAGGTCTTTTAAAGCTGTAGAGTGTAGTTTACAGGTCTTTTAAAGCTGCAGAGTGTAGTTTACAGGTCTTTTAAAGGTGTCTGCACTGGTTGCCAGGTCTCTGCAGTTCTGTATCAGCCGTTATGGGGAGTACAGTGTGTCCTGGTGGCTGAGATTAGAGATCAGTCTAAAGCTATTGTTGTGAGAGTAGAACATGTCCCAAATTTCCAAAAGCTGCTGCACGTGCTCAGTACAGAAGCGGAAAAGACGCCGCAAGGTTAACCACACCCTCAGCTCTGTCAGCGGAGTTACAGAGTGAGAATTACTGCACTTACTGACGCTACAGCAGAACCAAGCACAGCAGAATGATATAAATGGGTCTCAGAGGACGTCTGAGAAAAACACGTGCATGAGTGTTCTGGACGGGAATAAAATCACAGAGGATTAAAAAAAAAAAAACATAAAAGAGAAAATTACCCCAGAACCCCCTGAGAAACTAATATTGTCCAGATAAGTCCATATACATCTATCTTCATTGTATGTTGGTTAAATTATTATTATTTGTTTTTTTAAATATCGGGTTTAAATCGGGCTTAAGCAGAATGTGCAGGGGCTGGATCCGGGTTGGGCTGGATTTTTCAGGCCTGATCTAAGCTCTAATTTAATCGCATCCTCACAGCAGTTCTGCAGAATCTAGTAGCAGCTCTTTCCTGGACAGTATATAAATTTACTTTAACAAAATTAGCTTTCTCAAAACTTTTGTCCATAAAATCTGTATATATGGTTTCTCTGCGGGTTTACTCGACCCTTCTGCAGCTGATTTGTGTGTATTAGCGTAGCCTGGTCTGGGTACGGCCATGTTGGTGTACAGTAGATATGCTTTAAAGTGTGATTTGTGTGAGAGTGCAGCACCATGGTGTTGACTGACACTTACCGGCTAATCTTACTGAATGGGCCACGCCCTTTACAGAAACCTACTGCAGTCCTGTTTGGGAGGTTTTTCCACACGGCCCATCAAACGCTTGGAAACAACACACATGCATTTATAATGTTTTCTTTGTCAGTTTGCAATATTTAAAATGGTCCAAATCCAAACAATATAAGCATATATACAACATATGCCTCTCAGACATATCTGTGACTTCATACACACAGTGTGGAATAGGGCTGCACGATATTGTAAAAAATATATATATATTGCAAATATTAGGGGTGGGCAATATTATATCGTATACAATATATCGTGACACAGAAACATCATGATATTAAAAATCCATATTGTGATAATAGGGATGGTTTGTCTTAAAAGTAGTCTATTATTTGCTGTGAAGCTTTAGGTGTATTTATTGTATAATTGTTTTAGTTTGCAGTTTATATGCATGCACTAAATATTCTGCAATATTTTTTGCTGCATTATATTATTTTATGCTATATTATTTATTTTGCCACATTATGATTATACTATTATACTACATTCCTGAAATTAATGAAATATTTTTCTGTTTTCCTATATTTCCAAGTATATCGTTATCGCAAAAATATCCTGAAATATCATGATATTATTTTAGAGTCATATCGCCCACCCCATATATATATATATATTGACCCTTTAATCAGGCATTTAAATGTCTTTTTAAAAGGTAAATAAGAGCATTTTTTGGAGGGGATTAAATGGACAAATAGCTTTTTTTTATTAATTGCGAAGAGACGAAACTCAGACATGTGGATCTGGACAGGACTAAAATTACTGGAGGAGCACGGAGTTCAGAGAAAAACAGCAGATAATTCAGCCTGTAATTTTCTCTGAGGATGTCTGAGAAAAACATGTACATGATCGTTCTGGACGTGAATAAAATCACAGAGGATAAAAAAAAAAACATAAAAGAGAAAAATACCCCAGAACCCCCTGAGAAATCAATCCAATACAGATAAGTCTATAGACATCTAACTTGTTTTTATGTTGGTTACTCCTGTAACTGTAAATGTGCAGTCTGCACAGATAAAACACAAGTCTGAACCTGAACATAGACATTCAGTGCTGTTTATTGATTGACTAAATAATCAGTGTATCAGGACACACCTAGCTAACAAAACACACCTGAGAGTCACATGTTCCAATACTTTTATTCACAAGAAAAATGGAGGGATTCAGACAGAAGGTGCTACAATATCTTCTGAACTGTGTATCAGATCCAGATTTAAATACCTGAAAATAAAAGCTGAAATGTAAATATTTTGTCTTATATTCATCTTTTTATGTCAAATTCAAATATTCTCAGTCTACAGCAGATATAAAATGATTGCCCTCACTTTTTTAAAACTTTATTTTCTTGCTTAATTTTAAAGATTTGAGTGAAAACCTGACGTTTCGTAACATTTTGTAATGTAGCAGAACAAAGGCTACTTTATGTGAGTTTATGTAATATTTATTTAACATCTCTCTCTCTCTCTCTTTCTCTTTTTTTTCAGGTTAATCCTGGAGAAGGAGGGGCCTCGCTCTTTATTTAGAGGCCTCGGCCCCAATCTAGTCGGAGTGGCCCCCTCAAGGTAAATACCACAGTAATTTTGCACAGTTATGAGTTTCACACAGACAGCTCGTCTCTTACTCACTGATATCTTACACACTGTTGGTGTTGTAAATACATTGTGTAGTAGGGCTGGGTGGTATGACCAAAAATGTATATTAATGTATTTTTTAGGGTTCTGACGATTTCACAGTATATTATGGCATTTTTATTTTATCTTATTATTTATTTATTTTGCATGACTGGTCTTTTATAGAGTTTTGTGAGTTACTGTACGGTTAGGAGTACATATACTATAAAACACTAAGGCTTTAAATTAAACATAGTTCCATAAACACTATAAATAAACCCAAATTACTCAATGTTTAAGTAATTAGACGAGATGATTCACAAGCTCTGTTGCACAAGTTAGACACAAGATTAATATACATTTACAATATGTAATTATTGAAGCCATTAGCGGCGTTACAGTAATAAAATCAGCCTCAATTCCCTTCTTTTTCCAGTTATCAAATAAATTCAGTTCAGTGTGCATTAATATTATCCTTCACTCTACAGTATTAATGTATTTAAACAGGGCTATAGTTACCTCCTTGTATCCAGAGTTTAAAGGAGTGCTCTTGTGCCAAATAAATGATTCCGCACCGAGAGGAACATTTCCTTTCCTCTCACTCCAGTCACTGCAGTGTGTTAGCTTGTTATGCTAACTGGCTAGCGTTATGGGCGGCAGCGCTGATCTATGTGAAAATGCAGACTGGTTCTAAATTCCCTTCAGGTACACCGTATAAACACCCAGCACTATTGCATTGTGAGGTGTTATCTTGTGACTGAGGCTGAACACTTGCCAACATGTTCATGGCAAGGCCATGTGGATTATGGGAGCTGGAGTGAGGCCTGACTGTGGGTGTACTAGGAATATGTCATAGAAGCCATACCCCATTTCCCACAGTGGACAGTGCAGTTCAGTGCAGTGGCTGGTGGTGATCGTGACCGGCGGTGTCTGGCTAGAACTGTCCATGTGTACAGACAAGAGACTTCTGCCGAAATCACAGCCACATTCAGTGCAGGAGACCCCCCACACACACACACACACGTCCCACAGGTCCCTTTGGGTCATGTCAAAAGTCCTGGCACATGATACTAGCTGCTGTCTCATGAATTTTGGCATGCCAATGTGCTATCATATTTCACCTGAATGTGGAATAACACGTGTGAGCTTGAGGGTGGGTGCGCACGGGTCTCGGGTGTATATGGGGTAGTGCTGGGCGATATAACGATATCGATTTGTTTCGCGATAATTTTTCCCTCGATGACGATGATAAGCCTGTGCAATAGAATTCGATAAACATTCATTTCCATTTCCGTCTAAGTGGCGCGGCAAACAACGAAAACACAACGTGTAATCAATCCAGAAGACGCTGGAGCAAATTAATAAATAGTTAAGAAAATTGTAATAGTTATTCTCATGCATGCAACAAAAAACCCTAAAGAATAGTGGAGTATGGCCCGACACACGCAAACAACCATAGTGTTTGTACTTTGGGAATAAACGGCCGCACTGTTCAGCGCGTTTTAAATAAATTTTAAGTAAATTTTAAGCACTAAATGTAATTAATTCAATTTATATTAGGACCTCGGGGCAGGTGCTGCAAAAATGTGTATGTGGGGCGCGGATTAAAGGAAGAGGTTTTTTTGCGGAGCGGTAACAGGACAAAAACACCTTAAGAATGATGTCTAAATGACTTTCCTCTAATCTAATATAATTTAACATGGTTTAAGGATATAAAATAATTTCTAAACAAACGAACTTTTTAATATTGAGCTTATGGCCCAAGTGCAAAAACACAAAATCATTTATCATTTAGATTATCTGCCTGAACGCGAGCCCGAACCCGAGCTTGAACGCCAGCCTGACTCAGGCGCTGCATGAACTCGGGCCGGTCGAGAACACCGCTTTCCTCTCAGATTAGGCGGAAGAAAATGGTCTTTTTTTTTAATGTAACAAATCACACTGTGATTTTTGTGATATTTCCCCAATTACAGCTCAGCTGCGCGTTTAAAGCTCAACGCATGAATTAATCGGTGCGCTGTGCGCCGCGCGTGCTCGCGGGGGATTTGACGCGTCTGTCAAGCAAGTTAATGGACCGTTTTGGGGGCAGAGATTAAGAAGTACAGCAGGTACATCTCAGATTTGTAGTTTAATGCTCTACTAAATTACTGGCTTTAAAACTGGCTCATGATATGGTCGGTTCTGGCTGGATTTTTTCCTGCCTACAGGCTGCATTTGACGGAAAGCAGCTCCTCAGTCAGACAACAGTGTCAGCATACAAATCGTGTGCGTTTCCTACAGGACAAACCATTTAAAAGTGCAGATAAACTCATTAAAAAATCACACAGTGTCTGTCTGGCTTAAAATACTTTTAATAAGGTACAGCTTTTAAATTAATAAATCAACATTCATTAAAAATCCGTGAGAAGTTCTGTATGCTAAATGACAAGCTAAGCTAATAAGCTAATAACATTTAATAATAACAGAAAAATAGATATGAATTTGGAAAATAACCAACTAAAGTGAGCTCAAAATACAATAATAAATATAATCTAACGAATTTCAAAATATAAATTAGAAATATTGAACTTCAATATTAAATTCAACTTCAACTACAAAAAACGCAAGGACCGATAGAACATAACGAACAGAAAAAAATAAATTTGAAATTGGAAAAAAAGTTCAAAATGCTAAAAGAAATAAAACCTAACGAATTTCAGAATATAAAATCTAAATATTGCACTGCAGCAGTACAAAAGCCTAAGTGCTTAAACAAACAAACCAAAAAACAGCCTATCACAAATCATTTTTTGAGCCCGACCCAGCTGAGGAAAAGGTGGGAAATCTTTTTTTTTCCGGCTGGGTCTTGGAAAACTTTGTGGTGAATTAAAGGGGCCGAGTTGCAATTTTTGTTTTACTTTAATCAGTTTTTAATCCGTCTTTTTAAAAACAAATATTCCAATATTGGCTGCCAATCAGTGCCCAATATTCTGAGCTCAAAAAACGCTATTCGGGCCAGCCCTACTAATCTAATATAATTTAACATGGTTTAAGAATATAAAATAATTTCTAAACAAACGAAATATTTAATATTGAGCTTATAGCCCAAGTTTTTTTTTCAGTCATGGAAAATTGGAAAAAATTGGAAAAAAGCCCGAGTTCATGCAGCGCCTGAGTCAGGCTGACGTTCAAGCTCGGGTTCTGGCTCGCGTTCATGATTAATTTGTTTTTTTTAAAAACTAATATTGGAATATTCGCTACCAATTACTGCCAAATATCCGGAGCTCAAAAAATGCTATTCGGGCCAGCCCTAATAATTATGGAGATACAGAAAAAAAATATTGTGATAAAACTTCCATCACTCCCTTATTCTCTCACTAATAAAAACAAACCTTTAAGTGTGACACAAAGTGATTTGATTTATATCGTGATACATATCGATATCGACTGATATGGAAAACTATATCGTGATAAGATTTTTTCCCATATCGCCCAGCTCTAATATGGGGCAACAGCAAATCTCTGGGGTTCAGTTGGAAACAGCCCATATTGATTAAAATACATGTACACACACACACAGATATGCCTTAGGCTTAACTGTCTTGTTGTTCATCTTGAGTCGTTTACAGACAAACACACACTCTCGTGGTTCAGTAAAGTTCCATGTCACTGAATGAGGCTAAAGTTCATCACAGATACACTTAGTGAAAGCTATACGTGTGTGTGTGTGTGTGTGTGTGTGTGTGTGTGTGTGTGACTCGTGAACTAAATTTAAAGTCTTTTTCAAAGAAGCTGTAAGATAAGATGCTGAGATGTAATGAAGCAATAGACTTTGTTGCCCTTTGGCCTTCTTTTTCTCTCTTCTGTCTTCTGGTATTTTATATATATATATATATATATATATATATATATATATATATATATATATATATGTATGGTATATAATATATATATATATATATATATATATATATATATATATATATATATATGTATGGTATATAATATATATATATAATCAAGAGGAAGATGGATGATCACAAGCCATCAAACCACCAAACTGAACTGCTTGAATTTTTGCACCAGGAGTAAAGCAGCATAAAGTTATCCAAAAGCAGTGTGTAAGACTGGTGGAGGAGAACATGATGCCGAGATGCATGAAAAAAACTGTGATTAAAAATCACCAGGGTTATTCCACCAAATATTGATTATTTCTGAACTCTTAAAACTTTATGAATATGAACTTGTTTTCTTTGCATTATTTGAGGTCTGAAAGCTCTGCATCTTTTTTGTTATTTCAGCCATTTCTCATTTTCTGTAAATAAATGCTCTAAATGAGAATGTTTTTATTTGGAATTTGGGAGAAATGTTGTCTGTAGTTTATAGAATAAAACAACAATGTTCGTTTTACTCAAACATAAACCTATAAATAGCAAAATCAGAGAAACTGACTCAGAAACTGAAGTGGTCTCTTAATTTTTTTCAGAGCTATAAACACACACACCATAATTTTGCACTTAAAACGCTTAAATTTTCACAAAAATGGTCAGTGCGACTTATAATCCGGCACGCTTTATGTATAAATTCTACCAGTCTGGTATTAAGGAGCAGTGAAGCCACTCCGCTGAAGTGCAGAGTTATAAGGGTGAGTTTTTTTTAGTGTTCCAAGTTTCTCCAGCACTAAGGCTGGGTGCAGCATCATTAGCATTAGCTGCTAACTGCAGTGCTAGCTCTTTGCTGTTCAGAGGTAATTATATTGGACTGTAGTCTAAGTGTTTGCTATGTTAAAATTAAGCTACGTGGGATGAACTGCTAGCTGATAGCGCCCTGGGTTACTGGAACACTCAGGGTTCCTCAGTCTAGTGCTATCGGGTTGCGTGTATTAGCGCTAAGCGTTTTGCTGAGAAAGTCAGTGCTGTTATTCAGTCTGAGCTGCTGATTCTCTCCAGTGTTTCCCAGCGAGAGTGTGTGTGTGCTCATCACTGTCCCCAGGCTGTGATGGATGTATGTGTTTTCTCTCTGTGCTGACGTGAGTTGGTGGTGTGGAGTGTGTTAGTCGGGGTTTAATGAGGTGGTAAAGAGCTGGTTAATGATGCAAACACACACAGCAGAACTGCATTAACTCTCACATTACAGCATGTTCACGTCTGTTTAGTGAAACACCTGCCTCTGCTGTAGAGCTGTGTTCACCAGTAATGCAAAATAAACACAAAAAACAAAGCCATATGGTATAGCATTTTCAGATTAAAGTTATTATAATTTGGGAATAAAATCATTATATTTTAAGAATATATTCAACGGTGTAGCATGTTAAGAATAGTCGTGATATTCCAAAAATAAAGTTGTAATATTCTGAGAATAAATGCATAATAGTTTAAGTATATAGCCGTAATATTTTGAGAATATAGTGGTAATATATTCAGAATATAGTCATAATATTTAGGAATATAGTCGTAATACATTGAGAATATAGTGTTAATAAATTAAGAATAAAATTGTAATGTTTAGAGAATATATTTGTAATATATTTGTATTGAGAAAAAAGTTGTAATATTCTGAGTATATGCTGTAATATTTTTATAATGTAGTTATAGTAAAAAAAAACTCCTACAGTAAAGCTTTTTAAGAATGCTTACAATATTCAAAGAATAAAGTTAAATTAACTTTAAAAACTTTAAAAATAAAGTCATAATATACCGACAATAAAGAGTATTTCAAGAATAAAGTCGTAATATACTTAGAATAAAGTCAGAATTTTCTGAGATTAATATTCGGTTGTAATATTATGAGAATTAAGTTGTTCTACTTGGGGAATAACACTGAAGAGTTTTGAGAATAAAGTCGTAATATTCTAAGACAAAAATCGTAATATTCTGAGAATAAAGTTATAATATTATGAGAATTAAGTCATTTTTATGTGTGTGTGTGTGTGTGTGTGTGCGCTGACTCGTCTGCTCTCCTGTATTGATGATGTAAATTTTATTATGACTCTCTCTCTCTCTGGCAGTCTGTCAGTGTGGTGATTTAGGTTGATTGTATCCGTGCACAGACTGTGTGAACTGAATCTGGACTTTTTTTCTTGTCGTTTTTTCAGGGCGATTTATTTTGCTGCATATTCTACAGCTAAAGAGCGACTGAACGGTCTGCTGGTTCCAGACTCCACCCAGGTGCACATGCTGTCAGCGGGGATAGCAGGTATATTTATCCCTCCCTCCTTCCTTCCCTTCTTCCTTCCCTTCCTTCTTTCTTTCCTTCCTTCCTTCCTTCCATCCTTCCCTTCTTCCTTCCTTTTTTCCTTTTTTCCAGTTACTTTATTTTTTTTAAGTGGATCATTTTATAGAGGGCTTGTGGAGGGAAAAAGTTAGGCTCGTCCCTGATTGGTTGGTTGTGTCTGCTCATTGTGTTGTGCTGTTCGGTACCTGAAGAGATTGTAGCCCATTAGCTTTTATCCTGCCCCCACTTACGTTCCAGGGTTTATTGAACCTTAATAAAATAATAAACTAAAAGTTATTTATTTTATTTTAGTATATATAATCTTTGTGTTTTAGATTTAGCTATATTTTTGGTCTATTTGTTCATATCATTTATTGTTTTTTTGTTTGTTTTTTTTCTTCCTCTTTCAATCAGGTTTCACAGCCATCACTGCGACCAATCCAATCTGGCTGATTAAAACCCGCCTACAGCTGGACGCCAGGTAAAAAATAGCAAATAGCCTTTTTTAACAAATAGTTTTTATAACATTTTAATTATGCTAACATTACAATATTTTAAAGTTTATGAGACAAATAAAGCAGAGTTTTAAATTTTCTTTAAAATATTGTAATATTAATCTTAAATCTAGTAGAAAGATTTCTAAGGGCAGTAGAGACAGAATAAAGTCTTAACAATTACCTTAGTGTTAAAAGTAACAGTGAATAAGGTATCCCATTACTTTTGTCCTGATGGTTTTCTGTGTGTGTGTGTGTGTTCAGGAACCGCGGGGAGTGCCGGATGAGTGCGGTGGAGTGTGTGAGGCGTGTGTATCAGACGGACGGTCTGCGGGGGTTTTATCGGGGGATGTCTGCTTCCTACGCTGGAATCTCGGAGACGGTCATCCACTTCGTGATCTACGAGAGCATCAAACGGCGCCTCCTGCAGGCCAAAGCAGCCACGCACATGGACGAGGGGGACGGCTCGGTGAGGGACGCCTCCGACTTCGTGGGCATGATGCTGGCAGCTGCTACCTCCAAGACCTGTGCCACCTGTATAGCTTATCCACACGGTGAGGATCTAAAATACAGTATATTGATATTTATAATATATCATATAGCGAAGGAACAAAACAGTGATATTTGTGAAGTGAAATGAAGTTTATAGGATTTAAAGAAAGTGTGCAACAATTCTTTAAACTAAATTAGACAGCTGCATAAATTTGGGCTCTCTTGTCGTTTTATTGATTTGAATACCTTTAGCACTTTCAGTGTGAACGCAGGGTTAGGCGCTCATACTGTCTCTCGCTCTCTCGGTTGGGGTGCCAAAATTTATAAATGTATACACCTGCCTAGTTTTGTTTAAAGAATTATTGCACTCTTTCTCTAAATCCTATAAACTTCACTTCCCTTCTCAAATATCACTGTTTTGTTCTTCTGCTATATGATATATTTAATTGAAATTGCTGATCTGAACCACCAATGATTTATTATAAAGTAAAATCATGAAAATGATCAGGGGTGCCCAAAATTATTTCATATACCTGTACGAAAAAAAGAGACCACTTAAAAATAATGAGTTAAATAACTTTGATTTTACCAAATTTAATTGAATTGAAACTCTGGAATATAATCAAGAGGAAGATGGATGATCACGAGCCATCAAACCACCAAACTGAACTGCTTGAATCTTTGCACCAGGAGTAAAGCAGCATAAAGTTATCCAAAAGCAGTGTGTAAGACTGGTGGAGGAGAACATGATGCCAAGATGCATGAAAAAAACTGTGATTAAAAACCAGGATTATTCCACCAAATATTGATTATTTCTGAACTCTTAAAACTTTATGAATATGAACTAGTTTTCTTTGCATTATTTGAGGTCTGAAAGCTCTGCATCTTTTTTATGTTATTTCAGTAATTTCTCATTTTCTGCAAATAAATGCTCTAAATGACGATATTTTAGCAAAATCAGAGAAACTGATGTTGAAATATATTTAAATAATTTTGTTATATTTGTTCTTGTGTCTTTGCAGAGGTGATCAGGACGCGGTTGAGAGAGGAGGGCACGCGGTACCGTTCTTTCTTCACCTCTCTGAGTATGGTATGTCAGGAGGAGGGCTGCAGAGCACTTTACCGAGGACTGACCACACACCTGGTGCGCCAGATCCCCAACACCGCCATCATGATGTGCACCTACGAGCTGGTGGTCTACCTGCTCCACCGCTGAGCTCCCTCTCTGTACATCCTTACCTACGACCAGGGATACACACTTATATACACACACTGCTTCTCTCCATCTCTGAGTGAGAGAAAGAGAGAGAGAGAAAGAGAAAGAGAGCGCCCCCGGAGGAGAACAGATGAATGACTGGTGATGGATGGTGTGCTGTTT
Organism: Astyanax mexicanus; assembly: GCF_023375975.1. Classification (NCBI taxonomy): domain Eukaryota; kingdom Metazoa; phylum Chordata; class Actinopteri; order Characiformes; family Acestrorhamphidae; genus Astyanax; species Astyanax mexicanus. Next base: position 43,261,135 of record NC_064425.1, read on the forward strand.
GTTCGCTTTGTTTTTTTGTTTTTTTACATATATATATATATGGACTCACGCACACATGAACGCACATCTAAATTGACTAGACACTTAAAGACTGGTGAGATACATAGATAGATGGATAGATGGAGGGGGCGGAGTTTGGTGTGTTTTGTACCAAAGTGTACCAGAATGTACTTAATTGTACTAAAATGTACCAAAATGACAACAGCTTCCAGAGAAATGGCACTAAAAGAAAAAAGAGGAGATGATTTGCTAAAAAAAGTAGTATCTGTTATCTATTTTTGAATGTTAGCTCCTCCTCCTTCTCCTCTTCTTCTTCTTTTTGATCTAGCCATACATCACAGCTGCTTCAGAACGTGCCTTTTTTAAGATCAGACTGAAGATACCCAGGAAAAAAGTGTGGATCACGGTATTAACAGTGCTAATAATTTACCTCACAGGCAGGGGGCGCTATTGCACAGAGCAGGCTGGCGGACTGCAGCTCCAGCCTGGTGTTTCTGCTTGAAGGCAGGAAAACAGGACATTTCCACTCATGGAGAGCATGTTCTGAATTGGGGAATGGTATTAAAAAAACTAAATATGGCCGTTTTTAAGGGGTTCACTTCCCCTCCAAGCACTAATGGTGGGTAATGTAATGTTGTTTTGTCATTATTTTGATAAGTTGCATCACGATACACGATTTTCTCAGTGTAACTTTTGGTATTAAATAGTATTGTCAGAACAGACACTACTGATTATGTGTCATAATGCTATTAAATCTGTACATTATAAAAATAAAATAAAAAAAAAAAACGCTGTACAGTATATGAGTTGTACAAACTGGGGGAAAAAAAAGAAAAAAGAAGTAAAAAAATATATATTTTTATTGTATATCGGACCATTTTGTCCTTGTTCTTGTTAAACTTGTTTAAAAAAAAAATATTGACCAGTATTCATTTTATAACACCCGTAAATCTCTCACACACACACACACACACAAGTTCTTGCACTGAAGCCACTTTGGGGACACCTGCGGACACCAAATGTACCGGTACCCAAAATTCATTCCCGATGTTAACTGAATCCTTAAAGTAATCCCTGAAATGTAATACAATTTGTTTTAGTCAAAAATCAAGTAATCAGTACCAGTAATTAAAAAAATATATTAAATGCCCAACCTAAAGAAAAATGTAATCAATTGCGAATAATGTAAAAAAAGGTATGTTAATGTTATTGGGAAAAAATATATATATATTATATTAATGATCAATGTACTCAATGTATATTGCACTACGAGATTGGTCATTTGTAATATTATAATTTTTTAAAAATTAGGCTTTATTATTACAATTTTCCCTGAGCTAAGTGCAATTTTTGTGTGCATAAATCAACAATTAAACCCCCCGTCTGAACCAAAACCTCTGTGAGGACATCTGAAAATGTACCAATAATTAATTCCCAATATTAATATATGAAATTATCCCTGAAATTTAACACAATTTAGAATTCAATACAGTCAAACATGCAACCAGTACCAGTCATTTAAAAATCTATTGTAAATATTCAACCTTAAGAAGAATGTAATCAATTGCGAATAATTTAAGAAAGATATAAAGTTAATGTTAAAGTTGTATTAATAATCAATGTCCTGTATATTGCATTATGAGATTAGTCTTTTGTAATATAATTAAGTTTTTGTAAAATTAGGCTTTATTATTAAACATTTCACAGAGCTAAGTGCAATATTGTGCTGCGCTTTTTGGATTATTTCACTATTTAGGGAAAGGTTACAATATTAAATTATATTAAATGATTTCACTATTATATATAAAGATATTATTATAGTTATAAATCCTGTGCTGACACTACTGTTTGAGTCATAATGCTATCAAATCTATACATTATAAATAAAAATATCTTTAAACAGGCTGAAACCTGAAACTAATAACTTGTGTACAGTACAGGAGTTGTATAAACTACAAAAAAAGGTAAATATATATATATATATATGCTAATAATTGGATATTGAACCGTTTGTCCTCCTGTTTCTTCTTAAATAGTTTATTTTTTGCTAAAAAAAAAGAATTGAGCATTGATTTAATTTCACACATAACTCAACTAAACTGACATCTGCACTGAGACCTTTTTGGGGACATCTGAAATTTACCTACAGTGTTCATTGTTTTGTGGGAACATGATAAGAAAAAAGTTTGTTAATCAAAGCCATATAAGAGGAGTAAGAGCACAGGTTAGTATTATGTTGTTGTTGTTTTTTTTTTTAACCAGTTTAATTATTATTTTTTAATGCTGACGTTGCCAGGTTGGACAGAAAAATCCCATTGTCATGATGGGACATGATGACAACACAGGAGATACAGATCTATGGACCTTTTATATGAGTATATAAGTATGTAAATTAAATTGTTGTGGTTGAACATGTTTGTGTTTGTAAATATTTGTGTGTTTGCGAAGGTGTTTAAAGTGTGTCATTAAATATGCATATGTCTCATTTATTTTTGTCTCATTTTTATGTATGTCAAATCTACTCAACACATGGTGTCATGCCCTATATATACAGTATATACATCGATCAAGCATTATAACATTATAACCGCCTCTTTGTTTCCACTTTGTTTTTACATCCATTTCTCATCGCTTCAGCTCCACTGAGCATGTGTACAGTGGTGTGAAAAAGTGTTTCAGTCAAAAATGTAATCAGTACCAGTAATCTAAAAAGTTATATAAATACTCAACCTAAAAGAAATGTACAATAATGTAGGAAATATGTAATGTTATTGGTAAAAAAAAATATTTTATTGGATTATTTCACTATTTAGGAAATGGTTGCAATATTAAATATATATATTTTTTTAATTTTGCAGACTTTTCACTATTTAGGTAACTGTTGAGGACAATTATCTTGAATATAATATAATATAATAAAAATAAGAAAAAAAAGTGTTTCACTCAAAAACTTGAATTTTTGCTTTTGAATTTTTTTACATTAAAATAAAATAAGTGAAAATGATATACTGAAAAATTAAAGTGTTTAATTCAGAGGCAAAAAAAATCACATGCAATAATTCAATGTAAAATAATTCAGTGCTAAAAATCCAAATGCTTTTAAATTTCAAAGTCTGGTGACACTGTTTTACTTCCATATTTTTGCTGCCAAAGGAGGATCAACCAGTTATTAGATCCAAAGATTCACATACTTTTTCCATCCTGCACTGTGAATGTTGTGTTCAATAAAATCATGCAAACATATAATGTTTTGTGTGGTATTGGTTTAATCAGACTGTTGATAGATAGATAGATAGATAGATAGATAGATAGATAGATAGATAGATAGATAGATAGATAGATAGATAGATAGATTATTTTGATTTATTATATCATTTAAATAATTATAAGACTATATGACTTTATTAAAGCTAATAAGACAAAACGTTAAAACTTTAATTACAAGTATTTAATTAGTAGCGGCGTCGCTTCTCTAATTAAGCGTAATTAACTCCAGACCTCAGACTGCGCGGTATCTGTATTATAACAGCGGGACCCGTCAATCAGATTAGCAGGCCACGCCCACCCTGATCAGATTACCCCACCTTAATTAAATTATCTCTACCTTTCTACTTAATAACGCCTTTATTCTCTCTCTCTTTCTCTCTTTCTCTCCAGCTCTCTCTCTCTCTCTTTTCCCTGCGACCAATCAGCGCGGCGCCAGTGGCGCGTGACTGACTCTCCGTGACGCTAGCGGCGAAACAAAGGCGCCGATTGGCTGGAGCGGCCTTTGAGGCTCCGCCCCGGATCACACACTGTAACACACACACACAGGAGGACTCGCGCACACTCGCACACAGACACACACTGCTGTGTTTACACGGGGGGAGGTTTATTTCATTGTTTAAACCGGTTTATTAAGTTGTTGAAGCTTTAATCTGGATTATTTGGGGCTGGTTTGGTTTTTCGTGGTCTGTGGAAGAAAAGTTGAGGCTCGCGAGGTGAGTACGGCGCGTGCGTGTTAGGAGTGTGTATGTAGTGTGTGTGTGTTTGGGTGTTTGTGTGCAGTTGGCTATATAGTGGTGCTGAGTGTATATATGTGTGTGTTAGTTTATTTGTGTTTGTGTGTATGTATGTATGTGTGTGTGTGTGTTTGTTAGGTTAAATATATTTAGTTAGCATTTTGTGCTAAAGCTCTAAAACTGAGCTCCTCAGACTTCAGCTCCTCTGTCTTTGTTCCTCAGTGCTAAAGGACGTTAGCCACCACATAAACCACCGGTTAACACCAGAGCAGCCATATTTTTGCATATGAAACTACCCTAATATCCTAAAATCAGTCAAAACAGCAGATTTAAGTCTCTACAATGAACTGGAAACTCAAGCTGCTCTGGTCTGGAGTTTAGCTTCAGCTTTAGCTTTAGCATAAGCACACTGTTCCTAGTGGGTGTCCTTTGTTTTTCTCCTGTTTTTCCTCCGTTTTTAACTGCTTTTCTCTGTTTATCTTTGTTTATCCTTGTTTTTCTTTGCTTTTCTCAGTTTTACTTCCAAGTAAATTAACTAGCAAACTAGCTAACTGGTTCAGGTAATGCCCTGACCTCACCTCAACCTGGCAACCATATTGAGCTAATCAAATTGATCATGGAAACAAAAAATAGAGACCACTTTAGTTTTTGAATCAAATTCTGCGATTTAGCCATTTGTAGGTTTACATTTGAGTTAACAATTAACGTTGTTGTTTTATTCTGTAAACTACAGACAACATTTCTCCCAAATTCCAAGTAAAAATATTGTCATTTAGAGCATTTATTTGCAGACAATAAGAAATGGACCTCAAATAATGTAAAGACAACAAGTTCATATTCATGAAGTTTTAAGAGTTCAGAAATCAATATTTGGTGGAATAACCCCGGTTTTAATCACAGTTTTCATGCATCTTGGCATCATGTTCTCCTTCACCAGTCTTACACACTGCTTTTGGATAACTTTATGCTGCTTTACTCCTGGTGCAAAAATTTAAGCAGTTCAGTTTGGTGGTTTGATGGCTTGTGATCCTCCATTTGCCTCTTGATTATATTCCAGAGGATTTCAATTGGGTAAAAGCAAAGAAATGTTATTTGTTTTCAGAACTCTCTCACAGAACTAGTGCATCTAAAAAAATAGAATATCATTTAAAAGTTACTTTATTTCAGTAATTTCAGTAAATCAGAGTGATCTATTTTAAGAGTTGAGAGTTTCTTTTATTGTTGATGATTATTAAGAAAACCCCAAAATCAGTGTCTCAGAAAATTAGAATAGTTGGTAGTTTTGGCAGTGTGGGCAGTGTGCCAAATCCTGCTGGAAAATGAAATCTGCATCTTGAAAAAAGTTGTTTGCAGCAGAGAGAAGCATGAAGTGCTGTAAGATTTTCTGGGAAAACAAAACTGCACTGACTGTCATCTACCATGAATTGCAGTAGAGAAGTTATAATTATTATAACATGCATCTAACCTGTATATAACTTGCAACAAAGTTTATTAACTGTCATTTCCACTTCTAAACTACTTCTCAAACACAGTGCGTGACAAAACCACCAAAATCATGTAATATACTGTAATTAGCAGCATTTTAATTGTGTTAATTCTTTGTTTTTTCCAAGCAGACTGTTTAGCTAATGCTCAGCTAATGCTCTTCCTGGCCTCAACCTGGCAACTTGCTAATCAGATTGATCAGATCAGGGTTAATTTGACCAAGACTAGCCTCTGAGTAAAGTTCATGTGAGGTCTTCAGCTTACACTAGGCATATTAAATTAAAGATGGAAAAATGGATAGATAGATAGATAGATAGATAGATACATTTCCTTTAATAATCCCAAAGCAAATGTATGTAAGCAGTAGCTTAGACAAAACAATAAGATAAATAAAGTTAAAGAACACCCAGGCCAATATATAATATACCCTAAAAAAGTTATAATATCGTGTTAGGATAGTGTGGTATATGGTGCCAATTAGATCTGAGAGATATATTGATTTTTTAAAAAATATTGCATTATCAATATATTTTCGTTTGAGATATGAAATAAGAAAAAATAGCATAGTGCTTCTTTAAACTTCTATAGAATTTTGGTGCAGGCTTTGTATGGTCATGAAAAACCTGGAAACCTGGAATAGTAATGGAATTTGAAAATAGCAATTTCCAGGCCTGGAAAAATTTTGGAAAAATAAAAATACCCAGAACGTTTTTGGAAAAGTAATGGAAATTTGCTCTACACATCTTTGTTTCAGTTTATTGATGGGGAAACTCTATTTTGAGCTACAAATACATCCATCAGCTCAGAGTTAATTCAGTAATTTAACCCTTAAACAATGGAGCTCTCAGGTTCTGACACACATGTTGTTGTTGTCATTAAAGATTGTGTGTCAATGTTTTATCTGATTAATTTTAGACCTACTATAATCTATAATACTAAGTTGATTTTTTTTTTTTTGTTTTATTGTGCATGCTTGCACTGACATATAAAAATCAAGTGGTCATGAAAATCATGGAAATTTATTGGTTAAAACGTGTAAGAACACTGTTGGTGATGCTGCACAAGACCTTTTATCAGAACTTAAGAACTTGAGTGGAGGTTAGATGGGATCCATGTGAGACTAAAGTGGAACGTAATGATTGGGACCATTTAATAAGCTCACCTGGGTTCCAGTAACAACTAGGGGTGTCCAATATTGTATCGTATGCAATAATATCGCCAACATTACACTTGGGAAAATTGTGGCATATCACCCACCCCTAATTATCACATCAGGGTACCTTGATTAAAAACAGTACCTTTGTTTTACTGTTTTTAAGCAAAAGAAAAATTCACACTGTTCTCATTTCCCATTATATATCTACTAGAGACAGATTATATCTGTCCAGTATCATTTATTTGACTTTAATCCTGGATATATGGAGATATTTGAAGTGCATTATTAGTATTATTAGTAACATGACATTCTGAATCATTAACTTCTGTTACAAATCTGATAAAATTCTTGGAATTTTGTTTCATCGTAGTTAAGGGTGTGCCATATCATATTTTATTATGCAATAATAAAATTGAATTTTCATTTTATTGCAGCAGTGTATTCTTGAAATACCTTCTTTTTAAATTAAATGTTTAAGAGTATCGTTATCGTGAAAATACCATGGAATATCGTGATTTCATTTTAGGGCCATATTGCCCACCCCTAGTAGCAACACCTAGTGTAAACCCATTCTGAACACATGCTCACCTGGAACCCAGCTTGCCCACGTTTCACCCGTGTGAAAACCACATGAGGAAAATGACTGAGTAATTACATAAACAGACCTCCAGTAACGGTAAGGGTGGTGTTGGGTGGGGGGGGGGGGGGGGGGGTGTTGTTGAGCAAGATCCAGGCAAGGAGTGAATATGAGTCAAGTCAATAAAATAGATAGAGAATAAGAATAAGATGATGATGATAACTAGGAGCAAGATAATGTTGCCTATTTATAGATAAGACACTTGCAGCATTTTACCAGCCATGTGAATCGTGTGAAACATGTAGGTGTACGGTGAAAAACATCACCAGATTAAAAAAGATTAAAAAAAAAAACTGCATCTCCATGCATTCATTGACTAGTGTAGAAATAAATACTCTAGTGGTTTCACAGTATTATTTTATTTTATGTATTTATTTATATATATATTTTTTTTTGTTGCATGACTGGGCTTTTGTATAGGTTTGTGACTTATTCTGCTGTTAGGAGCACATATAATACCAAACATTAATCCTTAAATCAAGTCTTTGATTAGTATTGAGTTTACATGGGTGGTTTTAATTGGCTGATATTTTTAATTGCTGATTTAGTTTATTGAAGTAAAAATTCAATGCAAACCTATCTGGCCTCGTGTGAAAAAGTATTCACCACCTAAACCAAATAACTTGGTTGGTCAAAAACTTGCAGTCAAGTTTTACTGGTTACTGGCAATGAGTCTTTTACACCCCTGGGTTTTTAAGCAAGAACTGCCTGTTTAAAATCATCCACAGCATCTCAATCAGACTTTGACTATGCCACTCCAAAACCTTTTTTTTTTTAAAGCCATTCAGAGGTGAACTTTTTTGTGTGCTTCGGGTCATTGTCCTGCTGCAGAACTCAAGTATGCTTGAGCTCAAGGTCATGAACTGATGGCCGAGTTTTTTGGTAGAGAGCTTAATAATGGTTTTAATCAATATCAACAAGTTGCCCAGGTCCTGAAGCAGCAAAGCAACCACAAATTGTATTTGTTCTAGAGCTCTAGAGATGCCCCAGTCAACTGTAAGTGTTATTATTGTTTAAATAAAACGCTTAAGAACCCTTAAAGTAGGGCCAACTCAGCTCTTATATTATATTATATGTTTATAATAAACAGCTGTAAGTCTTGTTTGTATGGATGTTTGATTGGCTGTAAATGAATTTTTGTTTGCTGTTGGTCATTTACACCAGATGTTGGTGTTTCCTGTAAAATTCAGGGCTGTGATTTCCCACACGACTTGAATGTGCTATTTTTAATATCCGTGTTTTATCTCTCTACACCAACAGATATTTTTTCCCGGTGCTGTAGGTTCGTGGGCGGTGAGCAGGTTGTTTTGTCCTCCGCTGACTCCTTTGTGTTCGGCTGCTTTTGTCGGCACTTTATGAACTCGCCCCCGACTCCCACTGTTAGAGAATTTGCATATGATCGTTATTTGTTGCAGTGATACCTTGTTCTGCCCTCTTTGATGCAAATGAGACCTGAAGCAGGTGTGTGTGTGTGTGTTTAAGTGTGTATTGAATATGTAAAGATATGTGGCAGAAGTGTTTTTTCGGTTCATATGCTGATTTGAATGTCTGGTGATCTGTGGCTTTTAACTGACCCCATCGCTTTCTTTACTACTTATTTTACTACGTACGTTAGAAATCCTCCGCCACGGACTTCATAAGAATGTGTTTCACAAATATATATATATATAGTGGTTATAGTCTTTTTTTATAGTAGAATCCTTCAAAGAAGACCTAATGTGCAATTTTAGGACCAGTTTTAATTGTAAATAATGCGTAAAAAAAGATATTTTAATCTACTATTGTGATTTTAATCTACTACAGTTCTATGACAAAACTTTAGATGCCGAACTTCATCATGTTTAGTAGTAGCATCAAAAAAAGCAGCGAACAATTCTCGCCCTTTATCTGGGAATCTAAACACACTAGACAGTTTTGGGAGATCAGAGCAGAGCTATTTATCAGGCAAGTTACTTTATTTCAGTAATTCAGTTCAAAATGTGAACCTCATATATTATATAGATGTATTGCACACAGAGTGATCTATTTTAAGTGTTTATTTATTTTATTGTTGATGATTATGAAGCTTACAGCCAATGAAAACCCAGAAATCAGTGTCTCAGAAAATTAAAATATTATATAAAACCAATTGGTACTTTTGGCAGTGTGTGCAGTGTGCCAAGTCCTGCTGGAAAATGAAATCCACATCTCCAAAAAAAATTTCCTTTTGTGGTTTGGGTCATTGTCTTGCTGCAGAACCCAAGGACACCTGAGCTTAAGGGTACAAACTAATGGCTTTTTCAGTAGTTCAGGAGTTTTTTTTTTTTTTTTTTGTAATCTGCATGCATTGAACTTACCTATATAGAGCTACGCTGTTTATCATTCTATTTACTGTTTTTTTTTTTTTTGTAATAGAAGGAATACCAGATTATAAGGCAACACTAGTAAGGAACAGGGGTGTCACTATGGTTTCCTTCTAATTTAGCAAATCTCACCACTGGGTGGTTTATAAGGTGCACTGATTTTAAGTGTGCCTTATAGTGCGAAAAATACGATATAGCAAATAGACAAGGGACTCACAGAATACTTTATTGGGCTGAAAATGGAAAAATACCTCTTCCCCCCAATTACTTATTTGTTAAAAAGCAAGACAGTAATACGTTTGGGCTATTAAATTTATGCAATAGTGAAAAAGTGTCAATATTAATGAAAAAGCAGTTAAAATCATCTTTAACATCCAGTTTTAAGCTGGTGGAGTTTGGTTTCAGTTTCCACCAAAAGTTAATTTCTCATTTCTGTGCATTCCTCCTTCCCTACAAAAAGCAGATAAGAGTGAACAAAAAGTGCAAACATTTTCACGTCTGTTTAACAACAACAAAACACCGCTCACAATTCCATCTTCTCACATGGGTGTGGTTTTATCTGTGTGATCTGCCAGGTCTTTTTTTGCCAGGTGTTAGATCTGCATTAGCCTCTAAAACGTTGGCGGGTTTCAGGCTTTGGAGAATCTTCTGTATCTGGACAATTCTAGACTTGGACAAGTCTCAGGTGTGCCATCTGCCACGAGCAGATGCTAACCGTTTAATTGAATTGGCATTGAGTGTCAGGATTACCTGTTTCAGGTGTTATAGAAGCCGGAAGAGATATACAGTTGTGGTCAAAAGTTTACATACACTTGTAAAAAAACATAATGTTATGGCTGTCTTGAGTTTTCAATAAGTTCTACAACTCTTATTTTTCTGTGATAGAGTGATCGGAACACATACATGTTTGTCACAAAAAACTGTCATAAAATTTGGTTCTTTCATAAATTTATTATGGGTCTGCTGAAAATGTCACCAAATCTGCTGGGTCAAAAATATACATACAGCAACATTAGTATTTGGTTACATGTCCCTTGGCCATTTTCACGGCAACTAGGCGCTTTTGGTAGCCATCCACAAGCTCCTGGCAAGCTTCAGGTCGAATGTTTGACCACTCTTCTTGACAGAATTGGTGCAGTTCAGCTAAATGTGATGGTTTTCTTGCATGAACCCATTTCTTTAGCACTGTCCACATGTTCTCAATGGGGTTTAAGTTAGGACTTTGGGAAGGCCATTCTAAAACCTTAATTCTAGCCTGGTTTAGCCATTCCTTTACCACTTTTGATGTGTGTTTTGGGTCATTGTCTTGTTGGAACACCCAACTGCGCCCAAGACCCAACCTTCGGGCTGATGGTTTTAAGTTTTCCTGCAGAATTTGGAGGTAATCCTCCTTCTTCATTATCCCATTTACTTTCTGCAAAGAACCAGTTCCACTGGCAGCAAAACATCCCCAGAGCATAATACTACCACCACCATGCTTGACAGTAGGCATGGTGTTCCTGGGATTAAAGGCCTCACCTTTTCTCCTCCAAACATATTGCTGGGTGTTGTGGCCAAACAGCTCAATTTTTGTTTCGTCTGACCAGAGAACTTTCCTCCAGAAGGTTTTATCTTTGTCCATGTGATCAGCAGCAAACTTCAGCCGAGTCTTAAGGTGCCTTTTCTGGAGCAAGGGCTTCTTTCTTGCACGGCAGCCTCTCAGTCCATGGCGATGTAAAACACGCTTGACTGTGGAGACTGACACCTGTGTTCCATCAGCTTCCAAATCCTTGCAGACCTGCTTCTTGGTGATTCTTGGTTGACTCTTGACCATCCTGACCAATCTCCTCTCGGCAGCATGTGATACCTTGCGTTTTCTTCCTGATCGTGGCAGTGACACAACTGTTCCATGCACTTTATACTTGCGTATAATTGTCTGCACAGTTGCTCTTGGGACCTGTAGCTGCTTTGAAATGGCTCCAAGTGACTTCCCTGACTTGTTCAAGTCAATAATTCGCTTTTTCAGATCCACACTGAGTTCCTTTGACTTTCCCATTGTAGCTTTTGTAGCTGAGTCTAATCACTGGGTCAAATGAGCCCTATTTAAATGGGCTCATGAGAAGTCAACAGCTGTAGTCAATCAGAATCACTTACAAGAAGTGAAGAGGCCATGACATGAAGCTAATTTGATTGACACAACTCGCTACATCACCAAAATTGACAAATTTTGTTGCTGTATGTATATTTTTGACCCAGCAGATTTGGTGACATTTTCAGCAGACCCATAATAAATTTATGAAAGAACCAAATTTTATGACTGTTTTTTGTGACAAACATGTATGTGTTCCGATCACTCTATCACAGAAAAATAAGAGTTGTAGAACTTATTGAAAACTCAAGACAGCCATAACATTATGTTTTTTTACAAGTGTATGTAAACTTTTGACCACAACTGTACATACAGCACTATACATACAGCATTTTTATTTTTATTAGGAGAATTGCTCTCACTTAGAGATACTAAGTCATTATTTTAAGATAGTTGGTGTTTTCTGAGACTTTAAACTATTATTTTGAGATATTATTTTAGTATTTTGGTGTTTAAAGTCACTGGTTTGGGAAGCCAAGTCATTATTCTGAGATATTAACTCATTGTTACGAGATACTACAGCTCTGAAAAAAAAAAAATTAAGAGTACATCAGTTTCTGAATCAGTTTCTCTGACTTTGCTATATAAAAATATTGTCATTTATTTGAAATAACAAAAAGATGCAGAGCTTTCAGACCTCAAATAATGCAAAAAAAAACAAGTTCATGTTCATAAAGTTTAAGAGTTCAGAAATCAATATTTGGTGGAATAACCCTGATGGTTTTTAATCACAGTTTTTTTCATGCATCTTGGCATCATGTTCTCCTCCACCAGTCTTACACACTGCTTTTGGACCAGTACTGTTCAAGCATTTCAGTTTGTTTTGATGGCTTGTGGACATCTGTCTTCCTCTTGATCATGTTCAAGAGGTTTTCAATTTGGTAAAATCAAAAACTCATCACTTTTTAAGTGGTCTCTTATTTTTCCAGAGCTTTGTTGAGACTTTTAAGAACTTAGTCATTATTTTGGGATACTAAGTTATTGTTTTAAGTTAAGTCATTATTCTGAGATCCTACCTCAATATTTTGAGTGCCTAAGTTGTTTTAGGAAGCTATTTCAGTATTTTGAGATGTTATGTCATTGCTTTGATATAAGAACTCATTATTTTGAGACACCAAGTCATTTTTTTGGGATAATAAGTTACTGTTTTTAGAAGTAAAGTTATTTTAAGATACTACCTCTTTATTTTAAGACCATCATTTATATAAATTTAATTATGTTAAAAGCTGTTATTTTGAGATAATAAGTTATTATATTTAAACACTAAATTATTATTTCAAGATATTAAGGTATTAATGTTGTCTTAATGTGAAACTAAGACATTATTTTAGGATGATCTCTGTATATTTTGAGATTCTAAGACTTGTGAGATACTGTTTGGTTATTTTAAAGTAGTATCTTAGTATCCTAGTGATAAAAAAAAATAGTGAAAATATCTAAAAATAATGATTCATCACTAAATAATTAGAATAAATCTATACTGATTTATTTCTCGCTTATATTTTAAGTGATTGTAATAAGCTTCTGTAGTTTTGTATAATGCAGCCCACAGGTGTCCTCACCTTCCCCCAGATCCTCCAGTCTGAGGGCTGAAGGTCGTCAGGGTCGTGAGCGTGCTCAGTCTGAGAGAGGGAAGAGGGAAGTGGCTCTTCTGAAGCCCAGACTCTGTTTCCTCTTCCTCTTCACTTTTACTTCTTTCCATTTGAGTCCACTGTGTCTCCTCTGTTTGTTTTATGGCATCTCTCCGGCATGCAAAGAGATGTACCAGCTCTGGGGTCAGCTGCAGGACACACACACTCACACTCTTACACACACACTCACACACTGTTCACTGCTGTCATTTAGCCATCTGCTGACTTCACGCTGAGCTTATTTCACTGTATATTATTTTGTGTGACTTTATCATGAACTTTTGTTGCCACAGGGGCAAATACTGAGGTCAGGTCCAGTTCCAGTCAAAAGTTTGGACACACCCTCTCATTCTATTTAATCTATTTTAGTTCCTACGTAGTAAATGAATACTAAAGTGATCCAGATTATAAAGGAACACATAAGGAATCATGTAGTAATTTTAAAGTGTTAAACAAACCAAAAAATACTCTGTTTTAGATGCTCTTATCTGGGGAGCTGTTTGATAACTTGCGGTTTCTGAGGCTGGAAACTCTGATTAACTTATCCTGTTCAACAGAGGAAACTCTTGCTCCTCCATCCTTTCCTGGGGCGGCCCTGATGAGTGCCAGTTTCATCATTATAATGTTTTTGGTGGCCTTTTTTTGTGACTGCGCTTGAGGATACGTTTAAAGTTCTTTAAATTGTTCAGATTGACTGACTATGGTTTCCCAGGTCATTAAAAAAAGTGTTTGCTATAATATCTAGGTGGTTGCTAACGTGTCGCCAGGTGGTTGCTAGGTGGTTGCTGGTATATCTCAGGTCATTGCTATGGTGTTGTTAGGATGATTGCTATGGAGTCCGTGGTGCTTGCTATGGCATTGCTAAGTGGTTGATGAGGTGTCGCCAGGTGGTTGCTGTGGTCTTGAGAGAAGTGATTGGTAGGATGATTGCTAAGGTGTGGCTATGGTATCTGGGTATCTGTGGGGTTGCTATGGTGATATTAGGGGGTTGGGTGGTTGCTAAAGTGTTGCTATGCTATGGTATCCATGGTGGTTGCAATGGCATTGCCCCAGGTGGTTGCTATTAAATGCTTTACCGTCCCAGCTGTTTTGGGATTGTATAGTAGGGCTTTAATGCAGGAATGGATGTACAGTATAATAATACATTAAATTAATTTAATTTAAACAGATCAACAGAACATGAGATATATTAGCTTCATTCTGTGTTCAATCTTGTACTGTTGTGTTTGCACTAGAAAGGCAGGATTGTACCCGTTTAACTTGGAGTTGGACCCAGCCAGTCATTTTTACTTAATCCCCTCAGATGGATTCATTGTTTTGTGGCTTTGAGGATCAGTGTAGAGATTCAGCAGTTAGAACATGTTCTCGCTGGTTCTGACCTGCTCTTTTCTGTTGCTTTTATGATTGAGGTCTGCTGTGTGAATAGGCAGCAAATATTATCCAGGGAATTATTTCAATTAATAATATTTTTGCCGTTTGAAAACCATTTTATTCCATTGATATCTACAGCTCTGGAACAAAAGTTAAGAGACCACCTCACTTCAGTTTCTGAATCAGTTTTTCTTATATTGCTATTATAATTATATTATTATAGATATATGTTTGAGTAAAATGAACATTGTTGTTTTATTCCATAAACTACAGACAACATTTCTCCCAAATTCCAAAAAAAAAAAATATTGTCTTTTAAAGCATTTATTTGCAGAAAATGAGAAATGGCTAAAATTACAAAAAAAAAGATGCAGAGCTTTTAGACCTTTCGCGATACAGGGGTGAGTATATTGGACTATAGCCTGCATATTTACTGTGTTAAAACAAGCTACGTGGGATGAACCGCAAGCTAATATCACCCTGGGTTAGCAGAACACTCAGGGATCCTCAGTGTAGCGCTATCAGACTGCATTTACTAGCTCTACAGCGGCTAGCGGTTCGCTGCTAATGCTAATGCTGCTGCACCCAGCCCAGAAGTGCTTTACTCACCCAAATAAACATTTTTTTTTTTAGAAGAGAAATCTGTGTAGATTAACATCCAGTGCTCGTTTGGAAACATTTTGTTTTTTTTAACAATTACAGTTTTGTTTACATAGCTTAGCTTTACTTAACTTAGTTACACCCCCACCACCGTCCAGCGGTGAGACCTGCTGAATTAGAAGGAAAATATGGCGACATCTCTGTTCCTTACTAGTGTGGCATAATGTGCCTTATAATCCGCTGCTCCTTATAGTGCAAAAAATATGGTAAGTATTAAGATCCTTTCCCTTTTTTGGTCATTGTGCGATTGGTTAAAAAATGGTCTAAATAAAAATCGTATATTAGTAAGCATGCAAGAAAACACAATGAAATAATGAGTTAATGTCTGTATACTGTACGATAAGTTGGCAACACAATTATCAAAAGACCTAATTTAATCATTTTTTGCGACATTAATTTCCTATTTTGTGCTAAAACCTTTAAAAAACTTTGCTCTGACTGGACATATAAAACTAAATAAATGCCACAAATAGCCAAATATGTGTTTGTATGAGCTCAGCACAGCTAAAGTAAACGGTTTGTAAACGGTTTGACTTCAGGCCACATAATGCAGCTTCTCTTCACCATGTACTCCATATGTCACCCCAGCTGACACCGCGTACGCCGCGTCCTCGCTGAAATCCGTTGAGCCGGACGAGGTTTTGACACTCGGGCTGTCCCTGGAGTGCAGGAGTCTGGAGCCCAACAGCTTGAGGGACCTCAGGATCAGTTTCACTCTGTGCTTTTGTCAGCTATTGTTAGTAGCGGCTCTCGGGTTTGAATAATTTAGAGATGGGTGATGCAAAGTGCACACACACCTTACGTATCCACGTATTTACTTCTTCTCTGGGACTCAGACTCTGGACCAGACGCAACATTACTCGTCTGTTGTTAAAGTTTGTGTTGGGTCATTATCAGAATACTGTGGCAGTTTTTGGCCCTAAAAACTTTGTATTATATTGCATAGAAATCATATTTCCCAGCTTAGTTTCTTTTATTTATTTTCATTACTTTTTATTACCTGTCGGTAGGGCTGCTGCAACTATTGATTATTTTGGTAGTCGACTAATCTGATGATTATTTTTTTTGATTATTCGATTAGTCAACGATTATTTCTGCCATGTCCTCAATCTCTAAAAACAATAAAAATAGCTGAACATTAGATTTAAAAGGCATTTAAATGTCTAGATTTTGTTTAAACATGGGAAGTACTACATTTAGTAAGTAAATATGTAATTTAATGTGTCTGGGCACTTTTGGAAACACACACTGAGTTGAATTTAAACTGTGTGAGTGACCATCATTTACCCATCTCCCATTGCACTTCTGTCCCCAGCACTGCGGTAATGCAGTACTGTTTCAAATTTAACGATTTAAATCGACAATGAAATTTGTGGCAAGCTGCATGAGCAGGATTCGAACCACAGATCTCCTGATCATAGTGGCAGGGCTTAGTCCGCTGGACCACTCCTCATACCCTGTTCCTCCTCATACATATACATTTTAAGGAAGGTGGTGTAAGCTATTGGGAGTGTGACTGATTTGCATATTACGCAGTGTGAGCAGCGAGCGATGGTGATGTTCATTATCACCTTCTCATTCTTCATCTGTCTGAACTGAAAGCAGTCTGCACTGACTCTGACCTTCCTCACACTCCCAGAAAATGATGAATATGATTTATTAAAAATAGAGGAAGGGTATTTCCTGCTGATAACCGAATGAATGAGCAATTTAAGCGCTTCCTGATTCAGGGGAGTAGCTAGTCTGCTGCTATCTGCTAACGGTAGGGGTGGGCGATATGGCCCTAATATAATATCACAATATTTCGTGGTATTTTCGCTATAACGATACTCTTGGCAATATAACAAAACACTGAATAAAAAATAGATACATATATTTTTTAACAAAACACTACTGCAATTAATTGTATTATTGCATACAATATGATATGGCACACATCTAACTGAGGTATTAAAAAATACAAAAATTGTATCAGATTTGTAACATAAGTCAATGATCCAAAATATCTCCATATATCCAGGATTAAAGTAAAATAATTGATACAAGACAGATATAATCTGTCTCTACTAGATATATAATGGGAAGTGACAACAGCGTGAATTTTTCTTTAGCTAAAAATCACCAAAAAGTAGAACCCTGATGTGATGATTAGGGGTGGTTGATATGGCACCATATTTCAGGGTACAATATCGTTCATCATATTCCAAAAATGTTGGCAATATTATTGTGTACGATACGATATGGCACACCTCTACCTAACTTTTTTTTCTTCTTGTGGTTGCTATGCAGTTGCTATGGTGTCCCAGGTATGTGCTATGTTGTTGCTATACATTTAATAAAGGGCTGCTGGGTAGTTGGTATAATGTTACTAGAAGTTTGCTAGGGTGGTTGCAGTGGTTCTTTTCAGTTTCTATGGTGTTGATTGGTGGTTGCTAGACAGTTGCTAAGCTATTCCATGTAGTTGCTGTCAAGTTGCTATATGGTTGCTTGGCAATAGCAATGCCATCCCATAAAGTTGCTGTGGTGTTGCTAGCTGATTGCTAGGCAGTGTCTAAGCTATTCCATGCCTAGCTGGTTGCTTGGCAGTGGCTGTGCTATCCCACATAGTTGCTGTGGTGTTGCTAGGTAATGGCAGTGCAATTCCATATAGTTGCTGTGGTGTTGCTAGCTGGTTGCTAGCTAGTCGCAAAGCAATAGCAAAGCTACCCCATAGAGTTGCTGTGGTATTGCTAGGTAATGGCTGTGCAATTCCATATAGTTGCTGTGGTGTTGTTGGCTGGTTGCTCGGCAATAGCTAAGCTACCACATTGTTGCTGTGGTGTTGCTAGCTAGTTCTTAGGCAGTGGTCAGACTACCCAGTGTAATTGCTCTGGTGTTGCTAGCTGGTTGCTAAGCTGCAGTGGCTAAGTTATCTAATGTAGTTGCTGTGGTGTTGCTAGAAGGTGTTTAGAAGGTCAGTTAAAAAATGAAATTCCAAAATTATTTGGGGTTACTATGGTGTTGCTAACTGGTTGCTAGAAAGATGTATTAATATTCCAAATAATATACCAGACTATGCGGTGTTATCGTCAGTAGTTGCTATGGCGTTGCTATGAATTTTCTAGGTAGTTTCTGTGGTGACTGTAGATGGTTGCAGGGCCAGCTTGTGTGTTATTGCCTATAATATCCAGCTATAATATCCCAGGTGGTTGCTGTGGTGTTATCCTAGGGGGTTGTTGTGATGTTACTTTGAATAAGAGCATCAGACAACGGCCTTAATGTAGAAGCAGATTTTTTGGATATAGTTTAAATGAAGAAAAACTATTTTGTTTAAATACAAAAACAGTATATCCTGTGTTTTAATCACAGGTTACAGAGTCTATTTATATTTACTGCTGTTCGCAGGATGGAGGACTAATGATCATATTGGAGGCGCACAAACTCGCACACACCCACACACACTTGTATGTGGCGTACGCCAGATGGACAGTGTGTTTGTGAGCCTATAACAACTGGCTTCATCACTTACGCGGCTTGTTTTTGGTGTGGGTGTGTTTGTGAGGGGGTGTTGGGTACTCAGCAGATGGGTGGTGTGAAGAGTGCAGGGTTCTGGGGAGGTTATTAGTGGAATGGAGATGAGGTGGTGTAAAAGATAATTAAGGTTCAGGAATAATTAAGGGTGTAATTATGTGAGTACATTTATATTATACATGAATGTTGAGAACGGTACATAAAATATATATATATATATATAATGTCCTCAGTACTGCAGTAAAACAGTAGGAGTGTCTTCAAACTTTTGGACATATAATGTACAATTCTGGTATTATGAGCTTTAAAGGTACAGATGTCTGTTTTGGCCATGCTTGTCAGTTTTAATGGCTTTTTTAATGCACGTATTGATATCAATATTATGTTATATGAGGGTATTGACAGGCCATCGCTATTGGCTTGTCAATACCTGTCAAATTACACTAAAGGACCTCCATTAAGGAACCTTATCCCACTCTAATAATTATTATGGTAACAATAATAATAATAATAATAATAAGTAAGTTGTTGTTTGTCTTCTCTCTACAGGAAGCTGAAGCTCTTTCACTTCAGATGGGATTTCCTCCTCAGTTTCTGATGGGCTGCTAGGTGAGTTTCTTGTTGGTAGATTTTCAGTTCTGTTTTGTGCTTCAAACATTCCCTTAATTACTGTAAATCAGTTTAAATATGTACAGTATCACTACTTTTACTTCCTGCTGATGGACTGTTTGGTTCTTTCCTAGTTGCAGTATAAACTGGGGTTTTCAGAGGATCAGATTTGTTTTTGTTATTCTAATTCTATGTGTAACACTTGTTTGATCACACGGACGAATCTAGCCAGTTTTTCCTGGTCACTTCAATATTTAAACAAGACGTAAGATATTTTAATATATAACAAGACAAAAGTTTTTACGATACTTCACAGCATTTTTCTTATTGAAGTGAATAAAATACTCTTACATGTGACTCAGAGTGGTTCGGTCATGCAGCTTGCCATCAGCTACCAGAGCCCTGAGAGATGCGACTCTTGGCAATGCTGCATAAGCAGCAGCTCAAAAAGAAGTGGACTCTGACTTCACATGTGTTGGAGGAGACATGGCTCATTATGCGACACTAGTAAGGAATAGGGGTGTTGCAATGATGTTCCAGATTTCCACTTATGGCTGAGTGCAGCAACATTAGCATCTAACCGCTAGTAAATGCCACTCGATAGCGCTACACTGAGGAATCCTAAGTGTTTTAATGTCAGCTAGCGGTTCTACCGACGTAGCTTGTTTTAACAAGGTAAACACGCTACACACTACAGTCCGATATACTCAACTCTGAACTGCGAAAGAGCTAGCGTTTAGCGCGGTTAGCGGCTAATGCTAATACTGCTTCAGCCTCAGTGCTGGAGAACTTCGCTGAAACTCCAGTATACTCCTGTGTGGCTTTACTACTTCTTAGTAGCTGACTGGTAGAATTCATACACAAGGAGCACCAGATTATATGGAGCTCTGATTATCTTTTGGGAAAATTAAAGGATTTTAAGTGAACCTAATAGTACAAAAAGTATGGTACACTCTTTTTGCTTCATTAGGATTTGTGTAAAATTTTATGATATGAGAAAATATAGAAAATTCTAAAGTGTTCACAAACTTTTACCCACCACTCCAGCTTGTCTAGACCCTGTAGAGATGTCTTGCCATTAGAATAGGACTCTTTTTAAAGGAGATGCATATGAACTGTATGTATTGACACCATGCCTGATGTAGGCCTGTGTTTATGACTCCAGCGGCATCAGATAAACAGTGCAGGAACGGAAGCTGTGGGAGAACATGCGTCTCTGTTCCCTCAGGCCTGCTGCTGTGCATCACTCGGCTGTGGTTTGAGCTGTGATCTCATTCAGTGTTGAAATATGTGCAGATTGAGGAACTGTGAGGCTTTTTCCCGCCTCACACTGTCCGAGGGGTCTGTGCTGCTGCCGGGTGGGCGGAGGGTGGCCCTGTGAGGAGGGTGGAGAGAGAGAGAGAGAATGAGATCAGGCCAGCAGGCTGGTGTGAGTGTGAGCGAGTGTGTGAGGGGGTGAGTGATGAGGCCTGGAGCAGAAGGAAGGTTTGGGCGTAAGTGTTTGGACGCTCTTCTTGGCGCTACTGAGGGAAGAGTGGGATGGAGTCTGTAAACAGCTTCACTCCTCTCTTCTCTTCTTTTCTCTTCTTCTTTTCTCTCTTTCTGTCTGTTTTTCTGTTTGTGCTTCAGCAGGAATGCAGGGCATGAAGGGTAAGAACACTAGGCCTTCTTTGTGTGTGAGTGTGTGAGAACTAGACACTAGCAAAGGTCACTATTGCTAATATGAAAGGTCACCATACCTCACTCTAGTGTCCCAAAAGAAATGGGACAGTACAGTAAGAGCTAGTAGAGTATCATGTCCCATGACTTTTGTCCTAATGTCCAATGAAAGCTAAAGAATGCTGCACTGACCTGTGGGATACGGTTGTGGTACCTTTATAGATTGAATGTGGATGTAATTGTTATTTTTCATTAACATCTGAATTGCTTGTCTGTGTTCTAACCAGACACCGCCGGTAACAATCATTAGTACCCACTCACTCACTCACTACTGGCTTTAAGCCAGCTATACTGGCTTCAGTATACTCAGATTCAGATCACGTCAGTTTCTGAATCAGTTTCTCTGATTTTGCTATTTATAGACAACATTTCTCCCGAATTCCAACTAAAAATATTATTTAAATCATTTATTTGCAGAAAATGTGAAAAGGCTGAAATAACAAAATAGACGCAGAGCTTTTAGACCTCAAATAATGCAAAGAAAACAAGTTCAGAAATCAATATTTGGTGGAATAACCCTGGTGGTTTTTAATCACAGTTTTTATGCATCTTGGCATCATGTTCTCCTCCACCAGTCTTACACACTGCTTTTGGATAACTTTATGCTGCTTTACTCCTGGTGCAAAAATTCAAGCAGTTCATTTTGGTTTGATGGCTTGTGATCATCCATCTTCCTCTTGATTATATTCTAGAGGTTTTCAATTTGGTAAAATCAAAGAAACCCATCATTTTTGGGTGGTCTCTTATTTATTTATTTATTTATTTATTTATTTACAGAGCTGTAAGTATAGTTTTAGTGTAAAGCTGTTAACTTGCGGTTTTTGAGGACTCTGGTGATCTTATGAGGTAACTCTTGCTCTTTCTTTTCCTGGTGCAGTCCTGATGAGTGCCAGTTTTATCATCATAATGATCTGTAACTCTACCTCTTCACTACTTTACTTTAACTGATGCTCTCAAACACTTTATTAAGAAACAAGAAATTCAAGCAATTAACTCTTGACTAGTTCAGCACAGCTGTTAACTGAAAGCCTGAATTCCAGGTGACTCTACTTCATAAAACTGACTGAGAAATTTTAGCCAAGATGTGCAAAACTGTGATATAATCTAAAATATAAAAAATATTTTGGTTTGTTTAACCACAATATTACCCTAATTGAGTACATTTGAGTGAGAGTGAAGTGAAAATGTTTAGGTTTTAACTTCCCCAAAGTCTTGGTTTCAGCTTTTCCCGCTCATCCCTTCTCTTCTCTTCTGTCAGTTTTACACCTCAGCTATACTTTTCACTCCTTTCCGGAGTGAGTGAGGTGCTAACAGCTTCAAAAGCCCGGGTCCCGTCATCGCTCCTCACCTGCAGTGTGCTGCGTCTGCAGTGTTTACACCCAGACGCCCAGAAGAATGAAATAATGTGCTGCAGACTTGCGTAATACTGAGAATTTCAGCTTCTGAAGTGAAAGTGTGTGTGTGCGTGTATATGTATGTGTGTGTGTATGTGTGTGTGTGTGTGTTTCTGTGTGTTTCTGTGTGTGTGTGTTTGTGTGTGTGTGTGTGTGTGTGTGTGTGTGTGTGTGTGTGTGTGTGTTTGTGTGTTTGTGTGTTTGTGTGTTTGTGTGTTTGTGTGTTTGTGTGTTTGTGTGTTTGTGTGTGTGTGTGTGTGTGTGTGTGTGTGTGTCTGTGTGTGTGTGTCTGTGTGTGTGTGTCTGTGTGTGTGTGTGTGTGTGTGTGTGTGTGTGTGTACGTGTGTGTGTGTTTCTGTGTGTGTGTGTGTGTGTGTGTGTGTGTGTGTGTGTGTGTGTGTGTGTGTGTGTTTGTGTGTGTGTGTGTGTGTGTGTGTGTGTGTGTGTGTGTGTTTGTGTGTTTTTGTGTTTTTGTGTTTTTGTGTTTGTGTGTTTGTGTTTGTGTGTGTGTGTGTGTGTGTGTGTGTGTGTCTGTGTGTGTTTGTGTGTGTGTTTGTGTGTTTGTGTGTGTGTGTGTGTGTGTGTGTGTGTGTGTGTGTGTGTGTGTGTGTGTGTGTGTGTGTGTGTGTGTGTGTGTGTACGTGCCTTGGCTGCCTGCTTTGAGGTTTTGCAACAGAAGCTGCTGGGAAGATGAGTCAGGCTGGTTTCAGTAGAGTTTTGTGGAAAATGTGATCATGGATTTGTGGGGAAATGTGAAGCAGTTCTTAGTGAAAGGTGGTCACAAGGGACTCGGGGGTGGGTTTTATTGTGTGTGGAGCTTCAATGCTCCTGTGTTACACAGTCCTGCAACTGACTGATTGGGTATTTGGGCTGTTTTTGATGATGTGTGGGAGATTTTCCACATTACTCATTAACCCATTCATTACCCAACCACTGAATTCAACCACAATATAATTTTGTTAAATAAGTGTTTAATTTACACCTTTTGAACCACAAACTTACAATTTCAATAAAATTTATTTAAGTGTTAGACCAACTCAATGTAGCACACAACTGTGAAGTGAATAGAAACTCTTTACATATCCCAAGCATCGCATTTGAGCATCTCAAGGAGCACTGTTCCTCAATCCGTCATCCAAAAATGAAGACAGGAAAAATATTCTACAACTGCAAACCTACCCAGACATGGCCATGGTCCACCCAAACTGGTCAGAGAAGCAGCCAAAAGGCCCATGGTCACTCTGGAGGAGCTGCAGAGATCCATGCAGAGATCCATGCAGAGATTTGGCCAACATGCAAAGTGAAACATGGTGGTGGCAGCATCATGCTGTGGGGGTGCTTTTCTTCAGCAGGGACAGGAAAGCTGCTCAGAGTTGATGGAAAGATGAATGAGGCTAAGTGGAGGCTGCAAACACCTTAGGACCAGGAAGGTGATTCACCTTCCGACAAGACAATGACCTTAAACATACATCGCTACAGAGCTACAGTGGAATCGTTTAGATGAAAAATTATTCATGTGTTAGAATGATCCAGTCAAAGTCCTGACTTGCAGCTGTAACTGCTGAGAAGGTTGGCCTTTACTAAGTATTGATTAAGGGGGCTGAGTACTATTGCAAGCCACTGTAAAGTATGGATATATGTATCCAGGTATTAATGCATCAAATTTTTAATTTACTCTCTACCCCTCTTCTCTTTTCACAGACCTTATGGTGGTGCCACCTCCCATCTTACTCATGACGCGGATTATTTGTTCCTGATTGGCCGCCTGCCCCTTTGGCTCCGCCCATGACTTAACCCCAGTGCTGGTTGGCGATGCCCGTGGCTGGGCTGTGATGGGGCAGAGACTCTCGGCCGTGGTGAAGTCGACGGCGGAGGAGGAGCGCGGGGGTCCGGGGGTCGCTCTGGCCTTTCGCCCGGCGTTCCTGCCTCTCAGGGGCCGCGGCCGCTTGCTCTCCCCCCGCCTCGAGCTGCTGCTGGACATGCCTCCGGTGGGCGTGGCCAGCCAGCTTCAACACGCCTGGAACCCGAACGACCGCTCGCTTAATTTATTCATTAAAGACGAAGATAAACTGACGTTTCATCGCCACCCGGTGGCCCAAAGCACGGACTGCGCCCGAGGACGAGTCGGGTATGTACGGGGTCTTCACGCCTGGACCATCCGCTGGCCCATCCGCCAGCGCGGCACTCATGCAGTAATAGGGGTCGCGACCTCTCTGGCGCCGCTGCACGCGGTCGGGTACACTGCTCTGGTCGGCAGCGATGCCGAATCCTGGGGGTGGGATTTGGGCCGGGGGAAACTTTACCACGACAGAAAGAGCCAAACCGGACAGCCGCCATCGTACCCTCTGCCTGAGGAAGATGATGACGATGAAGGCGTGTTCTCGGTGCCAGAGGAGGTGCTGGTGGTGTTGGACATGGATGAGGGTACGCTGGGGTTCTGCGCAGATGGACGCTTCCTGGGCATGGCCTTTCGTGGGCTGAAAGGGATGAAGCTATATCCGATCGTCAGTGCTGTGTGGGGTCACTGTGAGGTCACCATGACCTACGTCAACGGCCTGGACCGTAAGTGTTGGGCGACAAACGCAGTTCCCCACAATATCACAATCACATCCACGATTTACAGCACCAAATTAATCAATCAGGATATGCTTAGTGTTATAATGTTGTCTTTATTAGTTTTAAAAATGATGCTAATGTGGCTAAGCAGTAATAGAAGCTTATACCAACTAGCATTAAGAGGTAGTTATTCAGACAAGGATTGAGCCGAATTTGAATTAATGATTAATTATTGGCCTTTTTGGTTGTAAATAGACCAAGTTTTTGGAGTCCTCTAAAACATAAAAATTAAAAGCTTATCATATCACACCAGTAAATTCATAAATAATTCAAGATATATGTTTCAAGTGATATTAATGTATCATTTTTGAGTAATAAGATGCCAAACCTAAGAAAAGTGTCCATTCGGTAATGCATAAGCCAGATTTTGGAGTCCTATAAAAACAGCAACTCAAACTTGAATCAAATAACATCATAATATCCAAGAACACCACATTCTATACTATTAACGGTATAAGTATCAAGTGATTTTACTGTAGCATTTTGGAGTAATGAGATGCCAAACCTAAGAAAAGTGTCCATTCGGTTTTGCATAAACCAGATTGTGGAGCCCTATAAAACCAACAATTTCAACTTTTATCAAATGAAACCTTTAAATCAATGAAGAATACATGATATACTATCAATAACATAAGTTTCAAGTGATTCTACTTTAACATTTTAAAGTAATGAGATGCCAAATCTAGGAAAAAAATGTCCAATTGGTTATGCCTAAACCATAGTTTGGAGTCCTATAAAACCAGCAAATCAAATTTTAATCAAATAACACCATAAAATACATGAAGAACATATTCCATACTATTAATGGTATAAGTATCAAATGATATTACTGTAGCATTTTGGAGTAATGAGATGCCAAACCTAGGAAAAGTGTCTACTAGGTTGTGCGTAAACCAGATTTTGGAGTCCTATAAAAAACAGTAAATCAAACTTAAATCAAATAACATCATAAAATCCAAAACGAACACAATCTATACTATTAATGGTATAAGTATTAAGTGATTTTACTGTAGCAATTTGGAGTAATAAGATGCCAAACCTTGGAAAAATGTCATAATTTGGAGTCCTATAAAACCAGAAAATTGAACTTTTATCAAATGAAACCATAAAATCCATGAAGAACATATTCCATACTATTGATGACATAAGTTTGAAGTGACATTACTGCATCATTTTGTAGTAATGAGATGCCAAACTTAGGAAAAGTGTCTATTCTGCTTTGCAAAAACCACATTTTGCATAATCCAGAGTCCTATAAAACCGGCAAATTAAATGTTTATCAAATGAAACCATACAATCCATGTAAACCACATTCCATACTCCGTCAATGATGTAAGTATCAAATCATATTACTGTAGCATGTTGTAGTAATGAGATGCCAAACCTAGGAAAAGTGTCTATTTAACTCAACTGTATGCAACGCTAGCAGTGTAAAACGTTCTTCTGATGTTCTTCTGATGTTCCTCTGCAGCCGAGCCTCTTCCGTTGATGGAGCTGTGCAGGAGAGCAGCCCGGCAGGCTCTGGGCCGCCACCGCATCCACCACATCCAATCACTGCCTCTCCCACAGACGCTGAAAAACTACCTGCAGTACCAGTGACGGACTCTCAGCTCAGCACCCAACCCCAAAACTACCTACAGCACCAGTGACCTCAAACCCGCGACAGGACTCACCTGTCTGTAGCCGCCGCCATTTCCAGACTACTCCTCTGGGCAGCAGCTGCCTGGATCAGCTGGATACAGTATCGTATCGGAGTGTGTTTGCGTGTTTTTAGTGTGCGAGTGTGTGTCAACGTGTGTGTGTTTTCTTAATTTTTTTTCCCCCAAAGAGCACAGCAGACGGTAGCTTATGATTTTATCACAAGGACACAACGCATGTCTTCCGTACAAACACCAACATTAACACTACACTAAATATTCACGCACACATATATACATACACGCACACAAGCGACAGTTTAACCAAAAATGCTAATGTTGTAGCAACACAAATCCAATAGCCACCAGTCGTAGCATCACTTACCCAACTGGTGAAAGCTAGCTTCCACACACCCCTAGCCACCGCGCTGGGTTAGCATGTTGGGTCGAGCTCACCCTTTAACTCTAATCCAGTGCTTTCTAACGTGCACCTACACTGTCAGAGGCCTTTTCTCTTTTATTTGAAGTGTTTTATCCCAGGAACCGCAGTGTTTTGAGGATGATCCTTGTTCGTGCCTACGATGAAACGATAAGACGATGA
This sequence comes from Astyanax mexicanus, assembly GCF_023375975.1. Lineage (NCBI taxonomy): Eukaryota > Metazoa > Chordata > Actinopteri > Characiformes > Acestrorhamphidae > Astyanax > Astyanax mexicanus. The sequence goes on from NC_064425.1 coordinate 43,288,632, forward strand.
GACTGGTGAGCGCGGACGATCACGCGCGCAGATTGTCGCATATGATTTTATAGGATTTTAATCTTTTTCAAGACGTGCCTGTCTCCAGCGGTCAGGACAGGAGGCGACACTGTTCCTGCGGGACGTCCAGGGACCGGCAGACACGGTTCTGTCCAGAGCTTCTTTTTAAATGTGAATAAAAATGCACACAAACCAAAACCGTGTCTGTTTTTTTTTTTTTTTTTTTTTTTTTTTTTTGAGGCAGCGAGAGAAGAGGACAAAAAAGACAATAATAAAACAGACAGGTAGAAAAACAAGACAAATCCAGTGAATGAGAGAGGAAAAGCTTTGACAGTATCCAGTGTAAAAGCACAAAGATAATAGACAAAACGATTGTACAAAACCAAATTTAAGAATTAGTCATTTATTTAGTGTTTTTTCCCCACTCCTGAAGCAGAAAAAATATATTACAAAGCAACAGTTATGCCCCAATCTGAAGAAATTCAAGACATCTATAGGTGCATCTTAAAGTAATCTAAAACTTAGATTATCATTGAAAAAGTTCCTTTATTTCAGTAATTCATTTCAAAATGTGAAACTCATATATTATATAGATGTATTAAACACACAGAGTGATCTATTTTAAGCATTTTTACAGCCAATAAAAACCCAAAAATCAGTGTCTCAGAAAATTAGAATATTATATAAGACCAATTGGTACTTTTGGCAGTGTGGGCAGTGTGCCAAATCCTGCTGGAAAATGAAATCCACATCTCCATAAAAGTTAGATTTGGCAGGAAAACACAATCACAATGCACTGACTTTGGACTTGATAATAAAACACAGTGGATCAACACCAGCAGATGACAGACATGACTCTCCAAACCATCACTGATTGGTGGAAACTTCACACTAGACCTCATGAAGCTTGGACTGTGTGTCTCTCCACTCTTCCTCCAGACTCTGCTCCCTTGATTTACAAATGAAATGTAAAATTTACTGATGATCAGTGATGGTTTGGAGAGACATGTCTGATATCTGCTGGTGTTGATCCACTGTGTTTTATTATCAAGTCTAAAGTCAGTGCAGTTTTGTTTTCCCTAAAAATTGTACTTGTATGGAGAAGTGGATTTTATTTTCCAGCAGGACTTGGCATGTTGCCCACACAGCCAAAAGTACCAATTGGTCTTATATAGTTTTCTGCCTTTTTTGAGTTTTCATTGGCTTTTTCATTGAATTTTAAAATGCACCTGTATCTGTCTGGAAAAGGTTACAACATTTCTGACTGATTTACAACAGAGCAAATTGCTTATATGTGTAAAAATTCCCCTAAAGCAGTGGTTCCCGTCCCATCTCTGGTCTGGTGTACAGGACCCCCTGTCCTGCACATTGTGGTGGTATCCTGCTCTGACCGGCTGCCCTTAACTCAGGAAGGGTCTGAGTTAGTTAATGAGCTGATGAATTTGCTGTATGGGAATTGTTAAACAGTGGTAACAGTAAACAGTGTTATACAGTGCAGAGTAGGGGTCCACTGCTTTAACAGGCCTGTATTGTTCTTGTTTTCCTGTTTTTGTGTCAAAAAGAGTTACTGTACCAGAAACTGTCATAATTCATTTTTACCTTTTAGAACTTTTTTAGACCTGTTAGACTCTTATTGGTACTGTACTGGGCTTCAATAAGACTTAATATTCAGTCAAAGACTCAGTCAAAGTTTATAATGCAAGTGATGGGGGCATAGAGTTACCCATGTACAGAAATCACTGTTTTTACACCATTAACAACAGGCTCAAAGTAACTCCACACTTCATTGTTAGATTTCTGAAGGCCCTGACGTTTAAAATAAGGTACTGAGAGCTGTGAAAGTAGACAGAGAGCTTATTAAAAACACTGTTTATACACTCAGTCCCTTTAGGTACTTCTCTGGGCACTGCTGTCTTGAAATTAATCACGATAAGTTGACTGACAAGCACTAACAAATAGCTGGATAGGGCAACAGATTGCAAAATTATTTTTGTGGAAATGTATATAAATTATAGAGACATTTATGTTATATTATGTATAAGAAGTGTCTTTTTAATAAACTATGTGCATTTACAAAGCTCTCATCACCCTAGGAGTGAAGAGGGGAAAGAGCGCCATCTACCCCTCCAGAGAGAGCAAGGCCAACTGTGCTCTCTCAGGGCTTCGGGAGCTGAAGGCAAGCTGCATGGCTGGGATTCGAACCAGCAATGTCCTGAGCAAAGGCAGCACTTTAGAGCGCTGGACCCAACCCTGGAAAATAAAACAATATTAAGGTTGTGATGTCACAGATGTCAACTTTGAGGTCACTTTCCGAAAGGTAGTTTTTTTTTTATTGTAAAAAAAAAAAAAAAAAAAAGTAAATGTTAAAACATTTATTGATAGTTACAACTGGAAAGCATGCTAAACTGTTAAATGCAGTTTTTTTTTCCTTTATAAAAAGAAAAACAACAGTTGTAACTATAGGTTTAATGGAAAAATAAAGTAAAATGAAAAAATCCCTGATCTGTAAGGGGAGGGGGGGATTTTTTGCTTACATTAACATTGATTGAATCAGTATTAAAAGCTGTTTAAGCTGAAAAACATCTTTATAGAGGAAATTCTTCTACTTTCGCAACAGTTAAGCATGTACCAGGTCAGTTTGACCTGGAACAGTGTTGCTTTATCTTACATAACAGAATTAATATGAACCATATAATTCAGTTCTGCTGTTTAGGCTTTACTGCCATCCTGTGGCTGAACTTTCCAGCTGCTGTTTGATGGTATTTGTGAGTTTTGGGGAGTTTTAAATTCTCCTGATTTTCTGATGGTTTATTTGTTTATTTGTGTGTTTATTTGTGTGTGTGTGTGAGTGTGGTGAAGTACCTGGAGGCAGGTGAGCTGTAATCTGGGTCAGGTCAGCAGGTTCATGGTGAGCAGATGTGAGATGATTGATTTTACTGGTTCTGATAAGAAGTGGAGTAAATCTACTAACTCCACCTGACCTGCTCTGGTCTCACCTGTGGTCACAGTGAGCTGGGAGTGGCCTTCTGGGACACCTGCATATCCAACCAGCCAATCAAAAGCTAATCTCCAGAATATTTCCCGTTCCTGACTCAGGTTGTATAATCTCCATAGAACAGCAGTAAAATTATCAATAGAACAATAATGTTCAGAAGCTTCTTACTGCACATAAGACAGAGGTTATCACACCCAAATCCAAACACCGGCTATTTAAGGTATTTAGTTTTTTCTACAGCACTTTTTACAATAAATTTTCTCACAAAGCGTTTTTTTTAGATATACACGTCCAAGCCTCTTATGAGAAAAGTTATATTTTTGAAATTAATAGTAAAATGTCTACAAATTTACAGGAGCATTTTCCATACAAATATCACATAAAAATCAACTTAATTTTTTTTTTTCAGCAAAATTGACAAAATGTGTAAGAGTTGTGAAAGTCACATTCGTAAGAAAAATCACTCATTTCTATTTGAAAATGTCCTCAGATTTTATTCTTAAAAACAGACTTTTTATAGATGTGGAAACAAACTTTTTATTTTTTTGCCATTTGAGAACTTAATTCAGATGAGTTTAAAATTTCCTAAGCATGGTGCTTAGTATCAATATACATTCAAAAAAAGCAAAAAAATAAAATAAATAAAATAATAATAATAATTTTCTCCAAAAATTGAAAAATTACAAAAGGCTAATTCATGTTTAGACCTTCATGCTTCCTTTTTTTGAACTGTTCTTCAAACTTTTTTTCTCTCAAATTCTTTGTCTGATCCTTTGTATCAAATTTTATTCATATAAGCAATAAAACATTTAAAGCTTACTTTACAGCCACGAAATTACGAACTTTTGATGTGATTTTGTAATGCTAATCAAAGTCTTTTTTTCCTTCATTAATATAGTTTAAATTAATTAGTAAATTTCTGTATATGGTGTATTGTATTCATTTTTTTTTCAAATATGCCATAAAAAACACCTTTTTTCCACCAAAATTGTCATTCTTCAATTACCTTCTGATCTTACTTTTTTAAATGTAAGTTTTTTGTTTCAATATTAGTAAAACAAATCCCAATTGATTGGATGTGATTTTTGGATGGAAAATGCAAAAATAGAATTTTTTGCATTATTTTCATTAATATAACTTTATTACCACTACCGTTGATTGTTTTTGCAATAAAAATAAAAGTCTGATTGTGAGAGAGAAATGTGGAGACATCCAGAAATAACTCAATAATTATTTTATCCTTATCAAATTTCAGTTACACCAGAGGGCGCCAAAACACCATATACACTCCCTGTGCTCTCTCTTAAGTTTTACAGCATATATATATATATATATAATTGCAAGATTTTCATAAAAGTACTCTTCTGTATGTAATAAAATACAATACTGCATATATAATATGGATACAGACACACAGATATAAATATAATATTAAAAAAAACGAGAAACCTCAGTTTTTCTTTCTGTAAAAACAAATCTTTATTGACCTATGGACAGAAATCTCGGTAGTCACCACCAAAAAAGGGAGCAAGTAAACATTACAAAAGAATTAAAAATATTAATTTCATCTCTAGCTACTTCTTCTTCACCTCCTTCACTGACTTTAACACACGTGTAAAACCTGTAACAGTCAGCCATGTTGTTCACGAGTACAGAAACAATCCCCCACGTCTACTTACTGAACCTCCACTCAGCCTCATACTCTCTGATTTTCTCTCATATTTCTACATTTTTAGAGAAAAAGAGGGAAAAAGAGAGAAAGAGAGGCAGCAGGACAGTGGTCTTCAGCTCTGCTCATGGAGGATTCAAATCCAAGGAGCTAAAACAGACCTATAACAGACAGAAGTCTGTAACTGGCAGAATGAGACGACTGAAGACCACCGCTACAGGAAGTGCACATAATGCTACGTTCACACAGCATATAAAAGTGGCCCAAATCCGATGTTTTTACGTCAAATGTGAACAGATTTGTTATCTGTGTTGCAGTCAGTGTAAATGGAACAAATGCTTTGAACATAAAATATTTTTTGGCTATGTTTACATTACAAGCCTCGTTAATCAATTCAGATTTTTTGTTCAGATCAGATTAGGATATCTTGATTGTTCACACTCATATGTAAGACCTGTTCACCTGTTCACTGTTCACATTCAGGCTGTATCGATATGCAACCGATCTAGTAGCACATATATAAAATACTCAAATCTGTTTTTTTACTCATAAGAGTCCAGACCCTTTATTGAATATCGATATCAAATTTAGAACTGAATCAGATAAATTCAATTCAGGTTAAAATCTTAATGTAACATTTGTATCATTTGGTTTGGATGATTTGATTAATCCAAACTGAAAGTAGTAGTTATTGTGACAGGGCAAGTGTGAACAGACAAAATAATTCAGATTTGTGGAAACATTAAATTTGAGCCAAATACAATATTTTTCCTTATATATTATATTACACGGATGTTTTGTTTGTTAAGCAGAGTGAAGGAAAATAAAATAAGGAATATGATATTGAAATTTGATACACATCCAATTTGTGACTAATCCAGGAGAATAAAAAAAGGCCATGAGTAGAAAGGAAGTGGACGACAGAAGTGAGGAAGGGTTTCAGTATACACTACAGTATATTTAGATTGATTGACTTTAATAATATTAAAATGCTTGTGTCTCAACCTCTCAGTTTCTCAAAAATGGCCAAATGCAGCTTAAATAGCTTAAAAAAGGTTTGAAAGGTTTAAAGGTCTCTTTCCATCATTTTTAATTCATTTTAAAAAGTCCAGTTGTGTCTCTAGTATGAATAAATGTCATGTAAGTCTTTTGTTTCTATAAGGTGTTTCTGTTTAGCCCTGTTTTAGATTACTAAACTAGTGGTCTCTGAAGAAAGACAGGTTTTTGGCTCTTGCTCATGAATATTCATACATGCAAATATATATCACCTCTGATTGGCTAACAGCACTGCAGCAGCGAACTTCTACCTGCCTTCAATTTTATAACTCTAAAACTCAAAGGACTAAATGTTTTTTTTGAGAGATAAAGATTGACGTCGACACCCGAACATCTCTCTGATCAACTCGTATTTCTGAGGATTTTCTTTTACTAGCTACTGCAGAAAATATGCAGCATAATATACAACTCAGAGAGACCTACAGTATTTCACAAAGAGCAAGAAAAAAATCGATTTTAGCGGAATGAGATCTTTAAGAAATAGAGTAAATGATTCACTGTACAGCTCCAGTGAGGCTGGTGAGGATGAAACCGAAACTTCACGTGAAGCTTTGCTGTTTAATGCATGAGATATAACAGTTACACAGCATAAACTGTTAAACAGATTTGGTCCACTTTGACCTGCTGTGTGAACGTGTAAATCTTAATGCAGCCCATAAGAGAACATGGCAGACAGCAGCAGGCAGGTTCATGGACAACTATACAAGGTGTACACAGAAATATATGAAGACGAAACCAATGCAGCTACACTTCTACGCTTCACCTCAGAAACGAGGACCTCTCTGAACAACAAGGGCCGTGAAAACGACGACAGCAGCACAAAGAAATGATGCCGTCCTCCTCCGCGGTCGCGTAGAGCTACTTTAAAACACCTGTTTACCTCAGAAAGGTGACCAGCGAAACATCTAGCCAATCAAATCTCAGTGTTCTAACAAATACCACATAGAAACTGTTACATAATGTACATGTACATCACAACGAGCCGGTCGGTTCACTTTTTAAATTTTTTTTTCAGGAGGGGTTTTGGGGTGACTTGTTACCCGTAGTTTGGGAGATAAAGACATCACTACCGAGGTCACAGAGGAAAACGCTGCTTCCGATATCCGAGTTTTCACACTGACTGGGGTTCAGAGCTGCTTCCGGAGCGAAGGGTGACTGGGATTGAGTTTAAAAATCATACAAAAACATTGTTCAAATAAAAAACGTCATGCGTATTGTTCTCACACAGCATTCCCAACACCAGAGGGTCAGTCAGAAGGCCAGGCGATACTCTCCGGGCGATTTGTGGCGATGCTCAGTACCAAAAACACAGTGTAATTTAATCAGGCTATTCAGGACTACCTTAAATATAAATAACCCCGGTGTTAAAGAAGTATTTCAGGTATCATCAGCATTAGAATTACAGTAGTTAGTAGTTCCAATGACTTAGAAATGCCTCCCTGTTCTTAGAAATAAACAGAAAACCTGCTGCTTTTAAAACTCTCAATCGAAGCCAGTGGACAGTTGCTGATTTCCATCAGGAGATGTTTCATTCTCTGTAAATTGTTTAGGGCTGGGTGCGGCAGCATTAGCATTAGCCGCTAACCACAGCACTAGCTCTTTAGTCGTTCAGAGGTGAGTATATTGGACTGTAGCCTCTGTGTTTACCCCTGTTAAAACAAGCTACGCCCTGGGTTACTGGAACTAAACAGGGTTCCTCAGTCTAGAGCTTCTGCCTGGAAATTACTAGCACTAAGCGCTGCGATTGTCGCTTAAAATTAGCCTTTATGCAAGAAAACAGACCAGAAAATAGACCTTCATTGATAGTTCGCCTTATATTATGACAGCGTGCCTTGTAGTCCGCAAAATACAGTACAACACCAGATACAACACCAGTTTCTGTTCTTTTTCTATTGTATAATGCATGATGATAGCCTGTCTCAAAAACCTGCTATTGTTATAAAATCTCGGACTGAGGTCACCTCCCATTTCCCATGGTCCAATCCCATTTCTTTTTTGTACCCCTTTACCCCCTACAATATTAAATATACACATTTAACAATTTTTAAAAAAAAAAAAAAAGGAAAATACAAAAAAATTGTTGTTTACAGCAAAAGTGTGCTATGCAGTGAAGTGCGTTTATACTTCTGCGTGCGTGTATTAGTGGCTCTGCATCGCAGGCAGGAATGTGTAGGAGGGGGCACGAGGCCCAGCAGACCAATCACAGCTGCAGCTTTCTGCGTAGCGTGACATGTAGTTATATTTCTAAAGAGGTGGACATCGAGCTACGGCGCAGGGTATGCGGCAACATGTAGGCTATGCCGTAGGTTCGACGCAGAACTTAATTCGGTAGGGTCAAGGAGTGAAATGGGATTGGGCCTTTAGATCCAATGACTTTTTAGTCCTTTGGTCTGAATCGAAATTCACTTCTCCTTTCACACCTGTTTTTTTAGATTTGGATCAAACTAGTTTTATTATATAAGCATAAGATGTATTAATAGCTTATATTGGACAGTTTATATATCTCTGTTAATATCACTTTCAGCAACTACCCACTGGCTTGCATAATTTTAGTATTTTAATTGAACAGGTTTTTTTTTTATTTTAAAGAACAGGGAAATGCATTAAAATCATTTATATGGTAATCGAAGGTGCAATGCAAAAGATTACACAATTCTCCAATAAATATAAAAATAAAAAGGTGCTGTTGGTCCAAAAAAAAAGGTTGGTCCCCCGAAAGGTGTGTATTATTTAAACAATACTGGCCTGGACATGGTTGTTTGTTCCATTTTTAGATGCTACAGCGCCACCCGCTGGAAAAAAAAAAAAACCTGGTAGTTTATCCACTTTAAGAAGGTAGCCGTATCACCTGGATCCAGATCTGGGACTGGTTTCAGTAATTCTGGTCGTGCTCTTGGCTCTGCAGTCACGCCACTGTCTTTAGAGGAAGGAAAACGGGGGATCTGGAAAAGTTCTCAGGGTGGTTCTGCTGGTTCCACCAAACGGTATCACAAAAGGAGTCAAAATACAGGCAGGAGTCTCTATAGTGTGTGTGTGTGTGTGTGTGTGTGTGTGTATGTGTGTGTTTATATGGTTGTCTTTCCTAACAGATCCACTAAGAACAAAATTTCTGACCCTTTTTACATGTAGACTGATCAACCATAACATTATGACCACCTGCATAATATTAACCCTTATAGAAATGAATTACAGTATGTTCCAGTGATGAAAAAAAACATATATATATATATATATAAAAAAAAATTTTTTTGGTCTGTAATGGACATAGATTAAAATTGGCAGAAATTGGTGGCTTAGTGGTTAGCACATTAGCCTCCCAGCACTGGGGTCTTGGGTTCAAGTCCCTATCTGTGTGGGTTTCCTGACTTCACTCATGCTTCGGTCACTAAATGCAATCAAATCCTCACAGCAATGCTCTAAAATCTAGTAGAAGATCAAGTAAAAAAGCTATTTTTACTCAACAGTAGAGACGTTTATGTTGCTCTGTTGCAATAAAAGCAGGATAAACTCTTTTTAAAACTTTTAATTTGGGAAGAAAATGAATGAATGAGCAGGTGTCCCATTACTTTTGTCCATATCCGATATCTGGTCAGCAGAGGCTTCCGAAAGTGCTTCTAATGCAGCGTCTCGATCCTCTGAGAGCTCTGAGAGTGTGTGAGTGTGTGAAGTCCTTCAGAACAAAGTAACAGCGGCTCCGAGTTACAGAACCGGGCTGATCAAACGCCGCCACATGTGGAGCCCAAAAATGGCAGCTTTTGGATGGCGTGTGGCAGCGGCTCGGCCAAAAAGCCGTGTTATAAATCCAAAGCGCCTCTCCCAAACGCTCCCGCAGAGACGGCATGCATCTCTTTAAAGGCTGAGTTCATTTTTAATTCATAACTCACGCTGTGTATTGAGTCCCCCTCAGCAAGCTGCTTTCCTAAATAATGTCTGCAGCAGCTCTGAATGGCTTTTACAGGAGCAGTTCAGCAAAAACTCAAATTCTCAACATTTCCTTCAATAGAAACACAAACGTAGTCGATTAGCTGAGAGCAGGAGTGCAGCAAAACGTTATATTGGGGCGAAAATCAAATCGAACAGAATGAGGCATTTGGCTGAAGCAAAACACACTGAATAATATACAATATATTGGCAAGAATTAGCCGAAATATATAAATATTAAGGCGTACAGGACCAGTCTAAAGTTTGTTCACATCTTGAAAACCCTAAACTCAGTGTCTCGGCAAATTGAAATATTATATGAGACCAATTGGTAACACAGTGGATCAACACCAGCAGATGTCAGACATGTCTCTCTTTACCAAACCATCACTGATCATCAGTAAATTTTACATTTCATTTAAAGTAAATTAAGGGAGCAGAGACTGAAGGAAGAGTGGAGAGACACACAGTCCAAACTGCTCGAGGTCTAGTGTGAAGTTTCCACCAATCAGTGATGGTTTGGATAAAGAGACATGTCTGATATCTGCTGGTGTTGATCCACTGTGTTTTATTATCAAGTCTAAAGTCAGTGCAGTTTTGTTTTCCCACAAAATCTTACAGCACTTCATATCTTACAGCTTCCCTCTGCTACTGACAACTTTTATAGAGATGTGGATTTCATTTTCCAGCAGGACTTGGCACACTGCCCACACTGCCAAAAGTACCAATTAGTTGTCAAATTCTTCTAATTCTAATACTAAACGCTTAAAAAAGATCACTCTTTGTGGTTAATACACCGATATAATATACGAGTTTCACATTTTTTGAACTGAATTACTGACATAAAGGAACTTTTCAATGATATTCTAATTTTTAAACTCATTTAGACAAAGGTATTGAGACACCTGCTCCATCTTAAACCTAAAACAAGGGGAATTATGAAGAATCCTCTATGTTTTTGATGGAGTAACTGTCTTTATTTTCTAGAGAAGCACCTCCATCATTCCTGACAGTTCCATACAGGTCTGCTGCTCCACAGCTTGATATTTAGGGTCTTTATATACCTTTACC